>NW_025109256.1:0-4024 GCF_011392965.1 Frieseomelitta varia
ACACACACACACACACACACACATTATTCATTATAATAAAACGTACTTGAACAAAATATTTTCCTTTACTATCTCGCAATTTTTCGACTATAATTGCAGATCCAAAGCTGGGTATTTTAGGTTCAACAAAATTGTGTGCTTTGGCAAAAGCTGCAACGTTTATTTCGTGCCCACTGTATACATAGATCTTTGGAGAAGTTTGATTTCTTGTTGCATTCATATTTTTGATAAATTCCTGTACAAGATGACCTCCATTTAGTCGTTTCATTAATGTGTTATAAGATCGAATTTGATATTCTAATTCTACGATTGGTTTCATTTTGGTTAGCACTTCTTCAGTTGCCCATTCTGGGAGTGTGATGTTCAAACTTTCCTATAACATTAAGAATATATTATTGCAGTGGTAAAATTACAATAATTAAATAGGTACAAAATGAATTTCATTGTATAATATTTTTCAATAGATTTATCACTTCATATGAAACTGTATGAAATGTGTTATACAAAATTAATCATCAAATAGTATGAATGTAAAATCATATGGTATAATAAAATTATATATGTTCTTATTAAAAATTGACGAATTAAAATAAGTAAATTTTTTTCATTCTGAGTAGTTGAATATTTAATTTACGATTTTTTTTGCAAAGTGCAATACCCTTTTGCAACATGAAATGTTATAAGTCTTTTCTTGATAGATTTGAAAATCATTGTACCCAGCCCCTGATGTTTGAACTGTTGGAGAACATTTGTTGCAGAGATATGCAAAAAGAAGATATTCGAATGCTCAGTAGTGTGTAACGTTTGTACCGAATATTATTAATTGACGAATTCAGTTGATGCTAAAATATCGTCTTGTACGTTTGTTGTTGTAATCATTCACAATTATCTGCGCAATAAATCTGCACATTTTTATGCATTTTCATAATATAATTCAAAAAATAGAACCTAAGTAGAATATTATTTTACTTATTAAACGTTATAAAGGATGTTGAACTTCCAATATTTTTTTTTACATATTATCCGTATTGTGTGCATTTTTTTACACAGTAAATTGAAAGTCAAATTTTATATGTATATAATCTTGATATGTATCTTAAAGAATAAAAATATTATATGACTGTATTACATATGACTGTATTTCAGTGATATTTCAAACGAAATATGTATTATATACACATATTTGTAGTAGGTGTAGTTTTACGCGTCGCTTCTACTTCTAAACAAAGGATGTATTTCTATATATGTTTCGCTCTCGTCGCTTTCATCGAACTCCGCACCTTTATAATGAATATGCTGTGAGTTTCATCGCTTATTTTATTTATGCTTACATATATTATATAGAAATACATATAGAAAAACATATTTCTATATTGTTCTATATTGTTCAAATTGTTAATTGGTTATTGTCAATAGAATTTTTATATAATGTTTTAAAAAAATTATAACTGTATCCCTGACCTAATTATTAAGAAAAATATTCATAATAGCATTTATATATGTCGTTAATATAGAGTTATAAACTTATGTAACTAACAATGAAATAAAAAATTTTACATAACATACCTGTGTCGTCAAGAAAATGTACAGTCCATAAGTTGATAGGATTGGGTCCACTGTCATGTTTAGACCGGTGTTCTCTTCAATATATTCGAAAAGTTTTTTGTTCTTCGATACTTTTGAAACAATTGCAGGTGTAGCTTTTATCTTTTTATATTCTTTTTTATATCTAGAAGAAACATTTTTAAAATTAGAAATAGAGTTAGAATTAAAACATATTTCAGACAACAAAGTTACGGTTTACTGTTTGTTTTATATACAAAATATCGATATAATTTATGTTATTTAAGGAATAGAAATAAACTGTGTTAAAAAATTAAGCAACAGGTTTTCAATAAAATAATATGTAAAATAATTTATAACATATAATTATAATTATATTATAATTATGTTTAATAATTATGTACATAATTATATAATATATTTTACAATATATGATTATATTATAGTTATATAATTTATATAATATATATTGTATACACTTGGGTGCATATTATTTATTTATTCTTTGTCTTAAATAAAATAATTTGTATTTTATATATATAAACATCCGAATTTTAGTTATTCGATTTTATAACTAAATTATATAATTATTCCATTCCTATTAGTAACATCAAAATGGTCAAAATGACCAACTCATAATTTTTATTAGGAACTTTGTAGACATACATAAAATAATGCATTTTTTTAGAAATTTAAATGATTTTTCAGTGTAAATGTATAAATAAATGCTTGTGTAATTTATTGTATTATAAAGCTTTTCCATTTTTTTACTTTAATGTAAATATTATATGTAGACTGTATTTTATTCTACACTGAAATATTACAATTTGCGTTACACTAAACAATACGTAATTTTTCTATGTTTGTTTATGAATAGTATTACAATGGTATTTATGAATAGTCATTGAAGGCACATGGAATAAATATGCTAGATACATATGCAAAAAATATCCAATATGTTTGTGCATATACTTTTAAAACATAAATATGCACGTTATGTGCATTGTACAATTTATGTACAATAGAAAATAGATTTCTGGAATCTTTGATGAAAAAAAAAAGAATTGTCTATATTGATTTCGCACCATTATCTTCACTCCATCAACGTATGTATTTATTAGATTGTTCTAAAAACTTTCCTCGTTTTATTAACAAATAATGTGTGCACAATATTTCATGTTTTACATCCTAGTAGTAAATTATGATCTATTCGAATCTACATATTATCTTCCACCCTTCCAAAATTTCTGTGATTTATTTTTCAAGAAGTATTTATTGAGTCATGAAGGAAATTTTTTAATGAAAGGAAATAATAATTATTATTTCTAATTACTATTTCTTGTATTTAAAAAATAAAACCACTACGGTAAAAGATTTTGCCCAATAATGACATAAAAATACACCTTAAATAATTTGCTAATAGATCCTCAAAATTTTGCAAATCTATAAAGCTTCTGGGAATGACGGAGTATTTTGGAAAGTAATAAATTAGGACAGATCGTAATTCCAAACATGATTCATCAATAAAATAAACAAACCTTTTAGGACAAGCTAATACTTGCATAAACATGTGCACTGTAATTATTAGTATTATTTTATTATTTTTTCCTGAATATCATAATATGAGTTGTTTAATGCAGTGACTATAATATGAAAACATTATTCAATATGTTTGAAACAACAATGTATTTCAATCGATTCATGTACTTACCTCGGGCAATTTTCAGTGTTCAATATATTATCTACAATTAGTGGTTCGTAATAAGCTGGTATTGGAGATAACTCTAAATAACCTGAGTCAGTCAATGTTGGAGGGTATATACCGGCTAAAACCAATTGCAGAGACATTTTTGTGCGGTCAATATCCGTACTATAGGCATAAACGCTACCATACGTATGACTTCTACCAAGGAATGTACTATATCTTTCTCTTAACATTACCCCAAGATGAAATTCTCTTATTTTCCCTTTCTAGACAAACAAAATAAAATACATTAGATATTTATACTAATATAACTAACTTTATTTCTAATCTTTGTAATTTGTAATAAAATAGAAAATATAAAGTGAATGCAAGATAAATAGAAACGTTTTGGTCAAAGGACTTTTTATCATTAAATAGATGTACACATGTATGTATGTATACACAGTGCTGACAAAGTATATTTACTATTTCTTAAGAAATTAAATTTGCAGTGAAAAACAATATTAATTTTATGATCTGGAGAAACGTATGTAAATATATTCATATGAATGAATTTCATGTATACACATGTACTGAAATTTTCGTAATATATAAATTAATAAACATTGAAAACTTTTTTGATATTTTGTGGAATAAATTTTTTGTATTAATTTTCATATAAAGGAATTAGTTTGAACATTATAAGAAGAAATTCTTTTTTCATTAGGTGATAAAAGAGTATGGATGTTTATGCATATGAAGTACGTAAAATGTGCA
>NW_025109257.1:0-4026 GCF_011392965.1 Frieseomelitta varia
TTTTTCTTTTTTTTATTTGTCATAAAATATCGGTTGCTGCAATATGGTTATTTGGATCTGTCGCTGGCAAGCGCCGATTCGAAACGCGATCCTCCGGGGTATAAACGTGCAGGCCAGCATGGAGAATGGGATTTTAATCAGGACGATATACACGAAGGAGAAGGGAAACTTAACGTCCGAACGTTATTAATTCCTCGAGAAAGATCGAGCCATTTTGTTGATTGACATCGCGTGACGATCGGCCACCACGCTTACGTAATCTCGCCGTCGCGAATCCTCCCAGGGTTATAGGAGAAGCATAGGATAATAAACTGTACGCGGATGCCAAGGACAAGATTTCGGCAGTTTTCCCGACGGAAAAAATATCGTTCGAACGCACGAAAACAAAGAGAATCCACCGCACCGTACACAAATTTAAACTAAAACAGCGACCAAATGCTAAAAATTGCTTCAAAAAACATCATTATCGAAATATTTAATCTATTAAATACACTGTTGAACAGATTTTCGTTTAAGAAAGTTAAGTCAAGTTGAAACAAATTTCGCTCAGAAAGTTGAGCAATGTTAAAAAATTTTCGTTTGGAGAAGTTTCCCATTTTCACCAAAATTTCGTTCGTACTTTGCTTCGTTCACGTGTGTGTGACTAATTTCGGGCAGAGCGAGTATTATAAAACACAGAAGTGGCGAATTGGCGACCCCCCACTGCATCGACCCCGCCCCCTCCACTGCGTTAAAAGTGCTGTGGCCACAATACTCGCTTTATGTACACGTACAAATTAATATGTACATAAATAAATATGTATATATATATATAAATATAAATTTTCTTTACTGTAGCTGCCAAAGTCAACGCTACAGCTACTACTGACGACTAAAGTATATAAAAATTCTATCAGAGAAATTGGGAGAATGGGACACGGCACAAAGTATAAAAAGTATATTTTACAAAAAGATTTCTGAAACTGCGACACTGTGTTTCCGCTGGAAACTGCTCTGGAAAATTATAAATTGATCGTTCTGACTTTTAGATAGTTCTAGTGTTAGGAAAAGTGAGAATTGACAAATTCATGGGGAAGAAGCTTTCTCCATCTCTGTTACAAAACACGCGTACACGACCGTCCACGACAAGCTAAATGTATTATATAATAAATATATACTATATAATATAATAAATAAATACAAATAAATATATTATAATAAATATATACTATTATAAATATTATAATATATAAATATTATATAAATAAATATTATAATATAGAAATATTATATAAATAAATATAAATAATATATAAATATTATAATATATAAATATTACATAAACAAATATTATAATAATAAATACAATTAAATATATTATAATAAATATAAATAAAATTAAATAAAATATACTACGATTATAACAAACAAATACAAATAAATATAATATAATACATATATACCGTTATATATTATACAACTAAACGCCTCAAAAAATACATCTTCTCGAATCGTGTCGAGAGAAAAATGCATGGAAATCTCAAAAAAAAAAAAAAACAAGACTCCTCTCCCACTTTTTCTTCCACTTTTTCCTCGACACGAGATACAAACACGCACGCGGACCACGTTGTTTCCAAATCACAACCCGCTCTTCCGGAATCAGCAACCGGAACCCGGTTAGAGAAATTATTATTGGGTACCTGCTGTTCGGTCGTAAGGAGGTCTCCTCGGCGCGACCTGCCCCCTAACAGGGTGGAACTGATGCTGCTGGTGCAAGGGTGGCGTCTGAGCCGGTTGCAACTGCAGATGATACTGCTGAGATGTGGAATAGTGAGCGGGCGCCGCGTTCGCGGTGGACGCGGTCAGCGACTGTTGCTGCTGGCACTGACCTGTCGCTGACGCTGCCTGGTACTGATTCAGATGACTCTGAGCAGGATGATGATGATGGAAGTGGGGATGGGGGTGCGTGTGAGGCGGCGGCGGGCCGCCAGCCGCGCCGTGCGGGTGCGAATGAGAGTGAGGGTGAGAATACGGGCCGCACCAGGTGTAATACTGCTGCCAGGAAGCGGCGGCGGTGGCGTCCACGTTCGCCATCCCGTCGCCCTCTTCGCTCCCCATTCCAACCACCAACGATGCAACAGTTTACGACACCTCGGTCATTTATTTCCCCTTCTCCACTAGCACGATTCTGTTTTCTCTTTTTTTTTTTTTTTTTTCACTAGATAGGTATTTACACTGAATACTTAGTATTTTTTACACTATATATATATATATACTTCGTCTCTCTTCTCAAGCTTCGAATTCTCCGACGACGAGGTTTATTTATCTAGGGGTTCGAAGAAGGAAGACTCTGTTTCTTTCAGGTTTCAGGAACGTGCACTTTGAGAGGGACACAGAGTGCGTTTCGAACTTCTACCGCAACTCCCGGCGAAAAGATTTCGAAGTTGTTTGTGAATTTGTTGTGAAAGATCAATTAATTAAATTAGTGATCCTACCGATTGATGAAAGATTTATAATCTAAAGACAAGCAAAAGGTCCAGCCCTGTTCACTCCCTCGATTAGTTTCGACGGTACGAATGAAACGATAATCTCGCGACTTTGTGAAATTCAAATCTTCTCAGACGAGGGCATGATTTCCACGTGATATTTTTTTTTTTTTTCCAGTAACGAATAGTAACTTTCGATTAATCTCGATTATTCTGCAGTGAGCTTTCTTTGCTTCCCAATTAGTTTTCGACAATATAGATGAAACGATAGCTTGAAATTACAAAACGAAACTTCGGGAATTCAAATGCTCTCAGAGAATTTTTAAAACGATAAAACACAAAATTACAAAATGAATAAATAAAATGAAACATTTCGAAATTCAAATATTTCCAAACGATTTTGTATTCCATCGAGTACAATCGAAAATCTTTGTTTCTTTACTTGTGTCTTTCTTCACTTTTGGATCAACCGTTGCTATTAATTCAACAAACAAACATTGAACAATGCATTCAATATTCTCAGACAATATTGTATCGTCGAGCATGATCGAAAACTTTCTGCCATGGGTTGCAGAAAGTTTGAACATGTGTACAGTTGTACCAACTGAATCAAGTTCTTCGCCAGATCACTTTCCACGAACGATTGTCTGCCAACGTCGAAAACTTTTTGCCCGAAAATCGCAACATTCTCTCAGTTTCAACTATATTTATTAAATACAACCCAGGTAAAATAAATAAAATGAATTTATCTATAGTTTCCTTAATAATTTCCATCGACAGCGATATCATACCGACGAGTTCAACAAGAAAGCGACGAATTGTATTTGCGTGTATACGGTTTCGGTCACTCGTTACGGTCCGCGCAATCAGTTTGCCAGAGGTTGCAAGTGGTCGAAACCCTTCGAAATTTGACTTGCAGCGGCGTTAGCACTTGGAAAATTCGAGAAAGAAAGAGAAAAAGAGAACGGAGGACAATTTACAGGTGAGAAATCGTGGAAAATCTGTGGGAAATCGAAAGCAATTTTCGAGCGCGGACAGGACACACCACAGGTCGGCTCTAATCGGCGGAACGTCGCACGAGGAACGCAGCACACGGCACTCGCGACTCGCCAAGGACCACGCACACGCGAGCTAAGCCAAAGGATCCGAGAAACAATACCTCCGGCCAATGTTAATACATCGCGATATCCCCTGCCCACGCCAGTTTCGTCGGACTATAAATTCTTCGTGGGGCGGCCTGATCTCATCAAGATTCAACGCGAAACCTCGTTAATAAACGTTCCGCGATCGAGCCAAACAAAAAAAGAGAGGGGGCAGAGGGGGACATGTCAATCTCGAATTATTTACAGGGAGGTGGATAACTGTACCGACTGCAACGACAATGGAAAAACTGTCAAAACTTTTCTTCGATTCGTTTCTCGGGTTCGATCGGATCCTCATTTGAGAATCGCGTGATCTCACGTCACGAAGTGTAGAGACGGTTTGTTTGGAATCATAAAGTTCCGAAAGGTTGGAAAATATTTCTTGACTTGCACAGTGTCTCTCATTAATATTCGGACAC
>NW_025109258.1:0-4027 GCF_011392965.1 Frieseomelitta varia
AAAAAAAAAAAAAAAAAGAAAGAAAGGAACGAAAAGCGTACGAAAAAGTATACAACAGAGGCGAAGCAAACCTCTTTCAGAGGCAAACCTCTTCGAAAATGCAATTCCTCGATTTCTTCCCTTCCTCGCGAGGCGTGCAACAATTTCTCTCCGTTATCGTTAAGCGCTGGCATACAAAAAGAAAAAAAACTCGTCCGCCCCTTTGATCGTTTTAAATGCTCGGGTTAAAGGCTAAGCGTCTCACGCGGCCTACAAAAGGTCGTTACCACTTTAGCAGTGTCGTGCTCGCGAGATACATATTTGTAAGACGCGTTTGTTACGTACACGCGTGTACGACACACAACGTTGAGTAGTCGAAGCAGAACCGAGGACGTGAGCGTCCCGTTGCCGTTTCAGCAGGTATGTTTCAGCACGAGTTATAGAACACGACACCAAACACGCGCAGTGGCATAATATTTGCGCGGCATAAGCCTTAAGGTCGTTGTAAATACGTTCTTCCTCGATGGTCGTTGCACGTTCCTACGTCTCGAGGCTGGCTCGAAGCGATCGCGAAATCGCGTACGCACGTAGTGTGCGTTGTTACGACACGGCTGTAAATTGTAAGAATTGGGCCACCGCGAATACCGACGCAAGCCACTCGTACGTGTACACGTTTACACGCGAGTGCCGGCTGTTTTTTTCTTTTTTTTCCTTCTTTTCGCGTCGACGCAAGAACGCAGGCGCAATTATCGCTAACGCGGATGTCTGGTCGCGATTCGCGGGGCCTTGGCCGGTTTCCCTTTCGGAGTAGCGAATCGGCATTGTTTAAATACCACGGCTTCGAGCGCGAGTTCAGCTCCCGATCTAGAGAACCTTCGCCTGTACCGATGCAAGGTACACCGACACGGCGAATTTCTGTTGTACCGACGGAACAAGTAATCACACAATGGTAAGTCGACTCGCCTGCAGGATCGGTAAACGAACGGGAAATGCCGATAAAGTAGTAACCCATACGTGTAACTACGGTCGATAACGTAGATATGACCAAAAAATGGTTGTTCGATATACGACGGACGATACAACAGGTGGAACAGCAATTTGAAACTAATTAAAACACGTGTGCAAACTTACCTTTGCTCGTTTCAGGCTGAATACTTTCCGTCTTGATCTCCGCCCTCGCCGCGTACGGGATGGAGGTCGGAGATGCTTGCGAGGAAGGAGCCGCTAATTTCTCTGTTGCAAAGTAAAACGGTGGTCTCAACGACAACGTTGGGTTGGTACGATTTGGAATCGTATCTGTTTTACAAGACTCACCTGCTAACAACGGATTGGCGGCTGCGATATTGTACCTCTGCCGCCGACAGGAAGGGGTTGCGGAAGTTGTAGTGGATGTGGGTTGACTGGCTTCGGCCAAATCGGCTTGCAGTTCACGAAGGAATGTGTCTAGCGTGTCAAAGGGTTCTTCCCCTGTGACACCAGCCATTCCTTCGCCCTCTTCCGCCGGCATATTTGGAGCAGCCGGCGTGCCCACGAGGGCACTCAATTCCATCGGGGAGAATTCTACTGACTGCCCCGTACTGCTCTCCTGGTAGACAATCGATAAAGTCTAGTTAACGACTCGCTTTCACGATTGCAGAGCCGATCTTCCGCTCTGACGGAAAAAAACGATCGCGACGGAGACCAACCTGGAGACACTGCGTCAAGTCGACCATTTTGCCGTCATTGTCAGGGCACCAAAGTAGCTCGTCGTCTATGAAGGGCATGTTTGACTCCTCCTTGGGCACGAGGGTGGAGGTCAGCGTGAGGGTTTGCGATACGGGGACCGGCATCGGGACCCGTACCCTGCGGTGGGGCCTCTTTAGCCACCCCCGCGCTTTCTAACATCCAAAACCACCACCGAAACGTCCCCACTTTTCGCCTCTTCCTGTCACTGCTCCGCAAATCTTCTCTCTATCGATTTATGCGCTACCTTGATATCCCTGAAAACAGACAGACGAATTTCATTACGTTGCGGTGACGGGATCTTTCTCAGAAACGGAAATTAATTGCACGGTTTACGCCTTTAACCAGTTGCGCTGGCAAGCTCCACTGACTTGCGGACCGTAACGAGTGACCAAACCGTATACAATAATTCGTCGGTTTTCGTTTTAAACTCGTCGGATAGAAATTATTGAGAAGTAATGAATTAATTATTTGTCTTTGCCCATTTTGTTTTACTTGAGTATACTTAAAACTGACAGAATATTGCAATATTGGAGCAAAAAAATTCTCGACGTGCGTGACACGTGCGTGATTCTTCCAGCGCGAGAGGTTAAAAATTACTTTCTCCCGTCGCACAATGTGGTCAACGCTCACGCGAAACTAACTCTACGATCGTTCCAGCAATCGTCGCGATTATCGATCTTTGGCTCGGCGTGCGTGCCCGTCGATAGCGAGAAATCGATCGATAAGTTTCATCGTGAAACGATCCGGATCGATCCGCCGATGCAAAGCAATTCCAATTCCAATAATTAGAAGCTCGTGCGTGTGGTAAGCATGTAACGGAGCAGGTAACGCTGGCATTTCCATGAAAGTGAAAACACCGAGTGAAAACTTTCTTTCTGGCTCGTAGGTTGTTTCACTTCCTGTGCGCGTAACCTCACTCTCCTGTCGGCGCTGCATTTCTATGCAGCTTCTACGCGCCGCTGTCATTTACGTAATCCTCGGTCGCGAAAGAAAGTTTCTATCGTTGCGAGGAGGTTAACATCCTCTAGCCTAGGCTATTCAAATATCGCTCGACGTAATCGAGAGCAACGCGCTGCGTCGAAAACGAGGCGATCGAATGTCGGTACGTACCCGCATGGAAAGAGAACTCTCTAATGAAACTTTATTATTTCCTTTCTTTATATAATCGATGGAAATTTTGCGAAAGAGAATATATATATATATATACCGTTACGAGCACACTCTGTTTTCTTCCACACGTGCATGCATATTTCGCTTTGAAGAACGACATTGTTCTTCAAAGCGAAAGCGCGTTTGACTCGAGCAGTGGAATTCAAATTGCCCGCCGAAACCAGAGCCGAACAGTTTCCGACATGGCAGACGACGAGAGCAGCTCAACGTCCGACGAGAGTCTGGACGTGAAAAGTGTGAAATTCGATCCGATGAAAGCGCTGTACTCGAGAAAGATCGATCTGTCGGTGACGAGAGCACCGATCTACGACAATGTCGCCAAGTTCGAAGCCGTAATGTCAGGTCTGTCCGGACAGATGAAAGTGCGTATCGCGCTCGCGCGTGCCGATTCCATACACACACAACACATACACACACCATCAGCTGACACATTTTCGTTTTCATTTTCTCTTGACTATTTCAGAAGAACGTGCAGACGACTGCCGCGAAGCTGGGAGAATGCTCGAGGCAACGATTTTTACCCAATCAAGGTAAGATTCCGTCGTTCGTATTCGTAAACAAGAGCACACGCACCGGTGTTTATTGTCATTCTGGCAGAGTGAGGTTATGCCTGTTTGGCCGACTTAACCTTTGGATGTCTGACGAGAGATGGCGACCGTGTGAAATCCTCGCGTCGCCGGGAGGTCGCTGTTTCATTCATGATAACTCGCACGTGGTATCAAATTTCAATATGCTTACGGTTAGCTAACACGAACGGTGTACGTACGCGGAAGTGGAACGGGCAAGTCGCGTGAGAACCTATGACGATTCACGCGCCCCTTTACACAGCGTGCATCTTTTCATCCGGCTAAAGTATACTGTTCGACTCGACACTTTCAGAGCCATACCATGTCATGATATTATACACCGAGTTACACGCCGCTTGCTACTTTTGAGCAACAATGACCGAGTCTTGCGCGTCTCGTTGGATCGTTCGAGGCGATACGGCACGCGGTTTCTCATCGAACCAACCGGCCACTAGCTCGCTCCATATTAGCGAGATTCTCTCGAATGAATCATTCAGCTGTGTGTTTTTTTTTTTTTTTTTTCTTTTTTTTGGCGGAAGAGATCGTTAAAAAGTCGGAAATAAATGTTTGTTTTCAATCAATTAATT
>NW_025109259.1:0-4028 GCF_011392965.1 Frieseomelitta varia
GTCCACTTTTATGTGGACTGTTGCTAGCTTGTTGTCAGTATTTGCATACATTCAATATTGTCCGGGTTGGTCATCCAACAAGATGTCAAAGATATCGAGTAATTACTACATTACTTTTTTTTGTAGCGAATATCGAGCTGTACTGACAATTGATTAAAAAATACATAAAATCTATTGAAAGCTTCAAAATTCCTCCACTTGCAAAAAATCATTATATATATAATTTTCTGTGTACTGAATAACTTCCGTTAATAAACTTTTTTCATATTTTCAAAAATAACAGAAATATTTGAGGTTATCGTAGTTATTGGTTCAGCCTGTGCAATGAACTTCAACGTGTATCACTTCAACAAATTAAAGAGTAATAGTTTTACTATATAAATATTCTGTCTTTCGAATAAAATATTTATGTATAGTAGCCAGATTTTCACGTGACAGTTTATTATTATATGGTTCGTTGAGTTTCTAATCGCAAGAAGAAATTAATGAAATGTTGATAACAAAAAAGTAAAAAAAAAAAAAAAAAAAAAAAAAAACAATATCAATGAAATATAATGTAAGAAAATTTGTTTTAATTTTATAATAAATCAACTAATTCAAATATTTATTTATCATCTTCCAAATAATAATATAATTTTTCTACCAAGTGAAGTAATAAACGAAAATGATGAGTATGGACTTGAAATTCAAAGCACGAAAGAATTCTAAGGTAAAAGAAGTTAGTTGATTCAACAGTCGAAAAAATGTAGCCTGTAGTTCTTATGTCTCAAATAATAATATTGTGTGATCACAAATGATTGTAGAGAATTAGTTATCAAAATGTTCTCGACTTCCACCTGGACACGTGCAATTTTTAATATTAGAAAAATAATTTTTTTATTATTCGAAAATTCAAACCAATACTTTTGTCTCTACATTAGCTTGGGTATGAAAAGGCCCATTATATTTCTTACATTTCGTGTAAATACCCAATATTCTGCATGTACTTACTTCTTTCTCTTTCCTTCCTTCTTTTGAAATTTTACAAATTCGAACAACTTTACGGATATTTTAAAAAGTTCTTTTCGATATTCATTTCAATATGACTTCATAAAGGGAAGTCTCCGATTTACAGTCCTCCGATTCACATCTCCTCTGAAGTGGATTTTTCTTACAGTATCATTATGTTCTAACGAAAATTGTGAAAGAGATTTTATGATCAAAATTACATTTCAAATATATACGATTTTGTTCATGTGGGTATTTTGTGCGTGTTTAAATATATTACTTTAAAATTTAACATAATTTAAATTTAAATTTAATTAGGTTGAGGAATTGATATTTAATTTAAGCGATATTAAATTGATTTTTCTTTGACATTCTCACAAAGCTGTGCGAATTTAAAGTGTCGGTAATTTTTCGTTGAATGTACACAAACTTTTTGTTTATATACAGTATAAGAATTATTTCATTTTCAAATGCATCGAGATATTAGTTTTCTTTAAAATTATTTTTTGTGTTTTTTCTTATGTTCTAATAAGAATCAGATAGAAAGTAGAAAAAAAAAAAAAAAAAGAAAGAAACAAAACTGGAAGAAAAAAAGTACATACTAAGTTAATTCACTAATGCCGAATGAAAAGTATATAGTTATAGTTATGTAGGCAATAATTTTACAATGTAATGCTCGTTTATAACAAAGCGTGAATTTTCTTGCTAAGCTGAGGACTGACTCGGACGTGCGATCTCGGCGACGTTTTGCAGACGGAATGTCGCCTGGTTTTGTGCTCTAGTTCGGGTACCCTACTCCTCGGTCCAACCCTCGTCCGGATATCCTAGCTCGGTTTATATGCCTCGGTTATAAATATCAGACCTCGGAATCGGCCCATGGTCCTTAATCTCGAATGGCCTCTTCTACGAAATAGGCGAGGAAGTCTTCCCACGCCTAGGAACGGGCGGCCTGGTTGACATTCGCTCACAGTTATATTTATATTTAATGATTATCAGAAGTTGGACATTGAACATTCTGTTAACGATGATTACATATAAAGATCAACATCCAAGTGCAACAGCTTCAATTGTTTAGTTACGAAAGTGGATGTGAAACCAAAAAATACACTGAAACCGAAAATGGATTATCGCAGTATAAGATCGGACTAAGATATAGATATAGATAAGAAACAAGTGGGAACATATAAATATTTAACATTTCAATGAGTAAGGTAACAATTGTTTCTCAAACACATCAACATCATATTTGAAACATAAGATCTTTGTAGTAGCGTAAATACAGCGACAAGCACAACTGAACCAATAATAGTAGATTTTCTGCAACTCAATTTTCATTGCCGTTAATTGTATTAAATGTATTAAATTGATATTATCCATTCCTTGTATCATTTTAATGCATTTTTCTTATACCGTGTACGAATAATAACATGTAACATATATTTTTGATATATTTGATAAATATATAGAATATATTATTAGAACAATATTTATGAAACAAACTATACCTCTTGTTTTCAAATCACTTAAATAAGCAATGCATTTATTACAAGAATTTTATTCATTCAATGCACATTTCAGATACGCATTTACAATTCTGCAACATAACTGCAACATAGCAAGCTGAAAAGAAATAGTTACACAAATTTGAAGATCAAACTAACTGAAACGAAATGTTTAACGCGAGAGTGGTATTTTGAATTTTTATGAAAATACTGAAATCTAGATATAACTTCGTTTTATCTTCTGTTATTGTAATATATGTAAGCAATAATTTTACAATGGAATTCCCAATGGAATGACAAAGCGTATATTTTCTTGCTAAAACTGAAGACTGGTTCGGACGTGCGATCTCGGCGACGTTCTGCCGACAGAGTGTCGCTTGGCTTCGTGTGCTCGTCCGGATATCCTAGCTCGGTTTTACAGGCGTCGGTCTTCTACAAAATAGGCGAGGAAGTTTTCCCACGCCTAGGAACGGGCGGCGTGGCTAACATTCGCTTACATATAGGTGAATAGTTAACTCTAAATGTAAGCATAATAAATTTTAAATGGTTTATATATTTTTGTGTATTACGTACATGCTAAACATTTTCTACATTCTTCATATAATCTATAAATGCACGGAAATTTATTTACGAGTTGCAAGAACTTTGTACCGTTGATTGGCATGGACACGTCGTTGCATATCCAGCAGGGAACAAAAGTATGCAAGTGTTAATAACATGTGACATATATAAAAATATTATACTACAATACTTTTTAATATTTTATTAACATTTTGTTATATTATATTGTATTATATTACGTCATATTACCTTGATGCTGGAACAATGTCATCACCGAAACATCTGTTGTATTACCACTTAGTGCAATAAATATTTTTATTGTAATTTCCTGTATTTTATGGTTTTAATTTAGTCTAAATTTTAATTATGTCGTTTCAACGTATAATACAAAACGGAATTTATATTAAAAGAACGTGAAATTCTGAATGAATCAAACAAAAGTAGCGCAACTACGTAGTGAAAGTGCAAGAGTTACATATGTATATGTATGTATGTATGTATATCACATTTTTTAATCAATGAATACAAATTATTAATAATTACTAACAATTGACATTGCATATATATTTTTTTTTCTTCAAATGTAAAAAAGATAATGTAAAAAAGATAATTGCTCAACAATTTGTGATATTAATTTCGCTAGAGTCGGTATTATTATATTTCCGGATAAGGAAAATAGTCTTTTTCACTCGTAATTTGAGTAGCAGGTAGAGCAAGAAATTTTTTTGCAGCTAAAGACAATAGTGGGAATCTGGCTGTAATTGCATTTCCACCAACTAATGTCTACATTTCTAGCACTAAAAACTATCGGCGAAATATATACAGTGACTTTTATTAATATTTTCGGACATCATTCAATATATTCAAAATATTGTTGTGGACTTCGATTGTTTATAACAGAGACTGAAAACCGAAATATTTTGAGGTTTAGGTATTTATACCGGTAAACTGAAACCGAAATATTGTAGGTTTAGGTAT
>NW_025109260.1:0-4035 GCF_011392965.1 Frieseomelitta varia
TTTTTTTTTTTTTTTTGTTTTTACATGGGGGTTTAGAGTCGCATCGACTACGAGGTCTTTAGCGACGTGCTGGAATTTTCTCTTTATATCTGGTCTAGTAATTGGGTCTCCTTTAAGTAGTTGATAACGTTTTTTTGTTGTTTCTGACTGTTTAGAGCAATGTTTTGGTTTAATCCGTATTTACTTCTTATGTTTCGGTATTTCCTGCATTCATCTAGCAGGTGTTGGGTGGTGATTTGTTGGTTGCAGGTGTTGCAGAAAGGTGGTTCTGTTTTACTTAGTAGTCGGCTATCCTTTCTTTTCTGCTTATATTGTTGTTATTTGGTATTTTTTTGGTAGAAACGGTGGGCTATGTCGTGTATTTTGGTTCTATTTATCGTAGTACAAATTCTATTCCATTCTTCTCTTTCCGCTTTGGTCGTTGAAGCTAGTAGGTCTTGGTGTAATATTAGGATTGTTGGCTTCTTTTGTTCGGTCTGTTGTTGCTTCTTTGGCTAAGGAGTCGGCTTTTTCGTTTCCTTTTATTCCTTGGTGATTATCCAGGTGATTATTATTTGTTTATGGTCGTTGGTAAGTTCAGTATATGTTTCCTGAACCATTTGTATGACTTCGTGCTTTTTGGTGGTACTGGTGTTTGTTATCGCGTTTATCGAAGCCAAGGAATCTGTGTAGATTACCGCTGATTGGTATTTGTTTCCTTGGATGTATCGTAGTGCTTCTAGTAGTTTCTAGGGTTACATTTAAATGTACTTAAAACTGAGAAAATATTCCAAAATATTGAAAGAAAAAATTCTCGCCGTTATTCCAGCGCGAGAGATTAAACAAGCCCCGGCAAACCTCATTTTCGGGGAGAAACGAGATTATCGTCCGACAACGCGTACGCGCAATTTCAAACTTGCGACAATCCTCGAATGGAAAATCGATTGAACGCGCGAGGCGGATACCGCAAACACACACGTGCGCCCGAGCGGAACAGAGGGAATAAATCGGGCAATTTGCAAGATGTTCGACCGATTACCAGCCGAAAGGAAACACGGACGCGACTCGAGCGATGACAGGTTGCGCGCGGGAAAAATGTTTCTGGCAATAAAAGTGTTAATTTAGACGCGAGTCCGCATCTGGAACACGTTCGCCGCGAGTTTGTCGCAGCTTGCGCCCGTTGCACAAGCTCGTTTACGTTCCTAATTTCGCGATACGACGCGCACGTCCACGCGACGCGGGAGGAACAGGAGTGAGAAAGGTTAGAAACGTTTCAATTTCACGAAATAATGCCTCCCACGTGCCGCGAGCTGCCATTTGAATGACGCGTTCGAGTAATTCCAATTTGTTTTTTTTTTTTTTTTTTTTTTTTTTTGAGGGAGGAACTGTAGATGTACCACGCTCTGAACATTGTCGCGAGTATAATGCACTCCTGTTGAGCTACGTACTTTGAACTACCGTACGTAACGAGCGAAGGTGACAAGATTTTGTGCTACAAATCTATGTAAATTGTTTCGAAAGTTATTACAGAAAATAAACTGTATAATAATAATTAATAATAAATAAATAAAAAATTGAACCTCACTGTTGTAATTCACCTAATTTGCGTTGAAATAAATACGAGCGGACCAAGTGCAACGACAATAATAACAAATCGAGTTCAAAGGATAGCAAAACTAACACGGAATGATAAGTTCTTGGGCACGTTTTAAAGTTTAAAGCCTCTGCAAGATGCATCATGTTTATTTTATTCTAAGTAGAAGCTTCAAGCTTTAAAACAAGCCCGGATTTGTTGTTATATCTTCCTCCTTTCTTTTTCTTTTTTTACAAAATTATAACAATACCTAGTGTTCAAATAGTGCTCAAGTGTCGAAATATTTCGATTTTTGAAGTAATTTCTATATTTCATTTTTTGTCGAAAGTGTTGACTGTGGTTCGAAAACAGAAGAATTGTAGAAATTAATATTCCAAAGATGCCAAATAGGATTATTTTCATTGGAAATACGAAAATTCGGCCAAAATTTGATTACAGCGTACGAAACATTAATTTCTCGAGTCGATTTACAATCGAAAGACGTTGAACACACTACTCTGTGAATAGAATAGCAGAAGAAAGAGATGTAAAAGTTTTCAATATTTTTTTTTTTTTTTTTACAACGGGGCTAATTTTATCATCGAATAAAATTCAAAATAATCATTCAGAGATTTAATGTAACCGTCGCCTATTAAACGATTGTTCAATAGAGCTTCGGATATAGACACACGCGACCTCGACGATCCTTTGGTCGTGACCTTTAAAGGACTTTCACTGTTAATAGCGCGACCTTAACGATCCTCACTTCTTCAAATGAACTTGAGCGTCAATAACATAACCCCTTTCCGACTCTTCGTGACCTTCGAAATGACCGTGACGGCCTTGACCTCCGACAGCCCTGACACCTCGGCTCTCGTAACTCGCAACTTTCACGATCTCCGAGCGATCTTCAAATTTTTAAACGTCAATTACGCGACCTCGATAATTACCGCGCCCTTGAGCTTCTTATTTGTGGAAACTTTTATATATTTTCTTTTTTTCTTTTCTTCTTCTTTCGTAATTTTGCACTCTGTAAATTGACGTGTGCGAATATTACGCGACAATGTACGAAACACGTACATTTTTACGACATTATAATATTAGGCAAAAGAACTGTTAGATCTATCTTATAGATCTATTATAATCGCAACGTCTCGTATCGGTTAAGTGTACAACTAGTATGTATGTGATATGCGTGTATGTGTATGTATTATTTGTATAAGCAGCTCGAACGTATTGTTAACGTTCATCTTTGTAATAAGGGTCCGCTGAGTAAAATTGTTATTCCTAAGTAAATTCCAAAATGATTAACCTTATTATAAAACCACACTGCGCTACGCGCTCCAACAAGAACATTTCAGTCACGATGCACGAAACTAGAAAGGTCTGAGAAAAACATCAACGAAGTTAGATCTAGTTTCAAATATAATATTATAAATATTATATATTAATGAATGAGATTGGGTCTAAAAACATTGGTGAACAATGCAGGACCGATTGCATTGTTACAAGTCCATTAGTAAAAAATAAATCGTGGTACCGGACGTGTTTCATGGTCTTCAAACAACCCCAAAACCTAAAGGTCTCCACCCAGATAATCGACAAATCACCTTCTTCTAAACCTTTCACGCTAACAAGCGAAGATAATCCCTAAAACCATCCAATTTCGGCATCGTCTTCCCTCTGGGACAAACATTTGCGAAACCCATCGTCGAAAACATCGTCGGGTTCTCAAACAAACACATCGAGAAACATCATTATACCCAGAGAGAGAGAGAGAGAGAGAGAGAGAAAGAGAGAGAGAGAGAGAGAAAGAGAAAAGCACTCGACGACGAGAGGGTGGCGGAAGAGCTCCGAAAATATTCATCGCTGCAGGGGTGTGCAACCAGTTCCGGCGCGCGTGTTGCTGTTGCTGTTGGTTGGTTCAAACCACTCAAGTCCGCGTGCATAACTAGCGTTTCCACGTTTCTCGTGATTTCGGCAAGCCTCGTCGACACAAAGGAATGCAGCCTGGCCGAGGGTGTTGGACCGAGGGACTGAAGGAGGCTCGTCAGTCGTCGGGGGCAGTGACACGTAAGTAAGACGCAAGAGACCACGCTTGGTAGGAAGAAAAATAGCCTTCGGGACGAGGAACGCGAGCGTGAGAGTCTGGAAGAGCCACCGAACGATGTTCACAGGCGTTGGTCGATGGAAAACGGCCATTTTTTTTTTTTTTTTTCTTTTTCACTGTCAGCTATATTCCGAAAAGACAACTTAATCTAATTGGTTAAGTGGTTCGTAAATTTTGAGCCAAAAATATTATTGTTAGTGTTGTTGTTGCTTTTCCTTTATTGCTAATTACTACTTTTTCTTGGAGAGATACAGAAAATGAAATTAATGAATATTACACTTCGCTCATCTGAGGATCTGTTAACTTTCGTCTACTCTAAGTGACACAGACGATGAAATGAAGGAACAAGTCTCTTTATTCGATTAAAAAAAAA
>NW_025109261.1:0-48531 GCF_011392965.1 Frieseomelitta varia
TTTTTTCTTCTTTTAAGGACTGTACACAGTTCTTCCGGCGTTAAACCCTTTGGACCGGCTAGTAAAAAAAAAAAAGGGGCATTATAGAGGCCTGTCGAACGTGTACGAGCGGATTATCCTGTTATAAGCGAGGATTTCGGTGCTCATTTCGTCTTTTTCACCCCTTTCGCTGTAGCATCTCGGTGGTAAAAGTTTATTAGGGCCCTGTAGAAGAAAACTGACGGACCCTCTCACGAAATTACGGGACTATGCTCGAAGGATGAGGCTGCACTCAGGCACGTGCTATGGAGAATTAATTTTTCGTTTTTTTTTCTTTTTATCTTTTTTTTTTTTTTTTGAAAGAAGGAGGTAGGAAGAGATACGTGACTATAAGGAGATTCGAGGGTTTTAGATACTCTGCGAATATCTTGAAGTTGAGCAAGTATCGCTAATTGTTTGCAGTCGTATAATTTACGAAGGAGAATAGAATTGGAGTTTCTTATCAGAGAATATTTCTCGTAGTTTTTACTTTCAAGAGAGAATTTACGATCGAGTGTGTAATTGTCTGATAGTAAAATCAAAGAGGATAGGAAACTCATAATTATAACTTGTCAGTTTCGACAAGATTCGCAATTTTTATTTGTATTTCGTTTTCCAAGAACATATTAAAAACGTTCATCATATAATTTAGAATAAAAGAAATGGACAAAGATTCGAAGAAATCTTGCAGTAAAGAACATTTTATAATTATAATTATTCGAAAGGATAAATAGCAATCGGTCCTTTTCACGAAATATTTCTTCGTAATTACGACTACTTGTAATTAAATTAATCATTGGTCGATGTAGTACTTCTTTTGTTTCAATGTTATAATATTGTCAATAACGTTACGTAAATAATATAAAATAATGTTATAACTACGTGTAATGTTAATCTCATATTTAATATATGATATCATAAAAAATATCGAATTACTGCCAACATTTACTATCAGAATTACAATTAATTCTCACAAAAAAATCTCTTGCTGTCTCTCTCACCGTATGGAAACTCAGTACTCTGAGAAGAATTTTTCAAATCAAGTGAAATTTTTTACGCAACTGGAAATAAAGGTAGAATTCGTTTGATTCCCTTCGTAGGTTCTTTGGACGAATTTTTATGGCTGATTCGCCAGGAAAGTTGCGTTCAACCGTACAAGTTTCTGCAACATTTTTTTTTTTATTTCGTAGAACGGAGCGGCGTTTAATTATTCGTTTTACCGTGGCAGGACTGGTGTTTCAAAAGGGTTGCTCGGAATTTTTCGTAGTATAGAGAAGCGGCTGTCAGTCTTGAGAGCTTCCCCGTGTTGGGAACCGGTAGCTTCAAACCTTTTTGCCAAACCAGAAGAAACTTCTCTACAACGGTTCTTCGCCACGGCATTTCTTTCGATCTTCCCCTTCATTCGAATAATTAAACTTCACAACACTGCTTGAGGAACAAGTAAAAAGGGCTGAGATTTCATTAATTAATTAAGCTTCATACGAAGAAAATACGTGTCTTTTAATGTGTCCCTTTTCAAAAAAATTTTCCGAGTGATCTGTAAAATTTGAACGGTAGAAAGTAGAAAATAGAGAATGGAAATTTATTTGTAATATTTCTTTTCCTATTTTATATATATAATAATAAATTATATATAATATATACGTATATGTGTCTGCAAACGTCACAAGATTGAAACAAGATCAACCAAATAATTCTAAATACAATTTATTGATGACCTAAACCACGAAATGTAATGACTACTTAAATCTATGATGCATAACAATCATCATACATTTAAGAGCTCTCCTCATTCAACATTCAAGTACTAAAACTGTCAAATTTAAAAAAGTGAAATAAACAATTTTATTCAATAATTATGTCGTATATATATAAATGAAATCGAATGAAATAATATAAACGTATAATAAAAAGAATTTCTAAGTTGAATCTCGAGTTATTGGTGTCTATTGAGGAAAGAATCCATAGTCCTGGATGAGGTACGGTCACGAAATCTTCGGCAACGACAACGTTCGCCTAAAGTTGGTCTCGTTTTTTTCTTTCTTTCTTTCTTTTTTTGCCTTGGATCCGGCCCCCGCACGGACCGTATGCCCGGACGAATTAGAGACGCGCGTCAAACCGTGCCGGGGCTCGGCTCCTTTCGAATTCGTGACACCCAGTATTGAGCAGATCGGATGCGACGCGTTACAACAGTTTTTCTATCCTACCACCTAAATATACGCCCTGAAAACCACTCGAGATTGCTTCCCTCTCTCCCTCCCTCTCCCTCTCTCTCTCTGCCTTTCTTTCTCTCTTCGACCAAAAGACTGGATCTTTCGTATTTTTATTCGAAGCGTTCTTTCGGTTTCAGTTTTATCGGAATTATTCCAAGTTTATCATGAAATAATACGAAACATTAATATTAATATTAAATTATAAATATATTAATGTTTATATGTAACACATTGATAATGGTATAAAATAAAATGTGAAATGATATTATTATTAGATTGCGGACTTTTATGCCGACGTGCAAGATGGAAAGGATATAAAGGTAATACAAAAATATATAAAATATTTAAAGTATAATGCTTCTTGCAGTACTTGATAGACAAAACAATTCCTTCGTCTGTCAAGTTACGTTTTCTTAATTCGTCAAAGTGAACCTGCGCAAGTAAATAATAAGAATAACGGAAATCGATTCTTACAAGTATAAATCTTTCAGTTTGAGAAAATATTTCAATCGTGTCATCAGTTTCGAGAGAAGCTCAATTATTTATTCATAAAGGAAAAGGATGCGTTTCTGCTTGAAGAAAATAATCGAGAAATATTAGAATTCATAAATCACGAATGGTAAAAAATAATGATCATTGTATGGACGCAAGAATATTCACAATCGTATATAACTCGGTCTACAATTGATCAAGAAATATAGAGATATTATAAAAATATAAGAATTGGTCATGCGACAGATTGAGAAATTTGTCGATCTGACAGAAAAGAATCAGTCGCAGAAGGAACATATCCCGAATCAGCAAACGACGGTGAAACATACGTCAATTTGAACAAACTTCTTCCCCACTGTGTCAACGACGCTCTCAGACGTCACGTCTGAACGTTCAACATCCCCGAAGCGTTCGATCGCGGAGAGCATCGTCGCAAGCTCCCACGGAACCGAAGAAAAATCGCAAATTAAGTCACCCTTTGACTCCACACCGTGACAAACTCGCGACGAAACGTCTCGATCCTCCGCGTTCTCTCTTTTCCGCGGCTATCATTAATCTCCGCGGTTAAGTGGAGCCGCCGTGAAAATATTTGCATATCGGGTTGCAGGCGCAAACGTTTTCAGCCGGCTTGATCGATCGACGCCTGAAACCGTCCGCGAGGAGAGAAAAAAGGAGAAGAAGAAAAAAAGGAGAGGGGTGTTCGAAAACCCCCCTGGCTGTTCCAAGTCAAACAGAGAAACCTCGATCGCCTCGATCTGGAACGAATGAGACGGAGAGAGTATCTCACTGTGGCATGATGTACAAAGTGGAAAATCGTCTTGAGGCACCGGTGCCTGGGTCTCTCCTCACTGGGTTGTCATTGTCATTCAAAACGACTCTAAGTACAGTCGATGTCCGGACGGTTGAAATTAGGGCGATGCTCTCTCGCTCTCTTTCTTTCTCCCTTTCTTTTCCATCGCGCGCGTGATCCCTAGATTCCGGCTGGTTTCGGATCCCTCGCGGACAAAAGTTGAGGACAGCAGAGGCTAGGGTCTCCACGAGAGAGTTAAACGAGACACGGAGTGACGATCGTGCTGAAGAAAAGGGAGAAGAAAAAAAAAAGGAAGAGGAGAAGAAAAAGCGAGACGAAGAAGGGGATTTCTGTGGACCAATATGCAGATGAGAGTACAGATGCGAGGGGTATGTGGAAAATCCGGTTTTTTGGTGGGGCATTGGGATCGTGGAGAAGAGGGGAGGGGACGTTTCGCGATTCTGTACTCTTCTGACTCTTTTGTATTCTTGAGTGACCCAGAGATCGGAGCTATTTAAATGTCGTCCCTCCTTTTCAAAAATTCCATAGTGAATGAACGATTCGTGGATTTAGGGAAATTTATAGATTGTTTCTCATTGCTAGTATTAATAGAGATTCAAATCACTGGAATATTCCTTCTTTTATAATGGAGAGAAAGTTCGTACATTTTTAGAAGAAAATTTTATAATAGAATAAATGAAGATTTTTCTGACGAAATTTCTGGATAGAATATGTAGTATTTTAATTTCATTCTAAAATTGGTTCACGACAACAATCGTTTCATTAATTCTAATTAATCGCCAGATCGAGTCTTCTTTGAGTCTTCACTCTCGTTTCCAAGATTTCATTCCGTGTAAATAAACTCTCCATTGCGTAATCCTTCCACGTTAAATCGAATATCGACGAAATCCGAGAGTTTGCGCGTTTCCTGTGGGTTTGTCGATTTCTCACGCACGAGCGCTACCGCGTCGCGACAAAAACAATGGCGGCCGATCGAGGACAGCGGCCACCTCGTCGATTTCACCGATCATTATCCACCAACACGTCCACGCATCTCGTCACCAGGCGACTCGTCGAAGACACGGTCTTGGAAATAATCTATATTAGCGCTGAACGTTGGACTTTCAACGACAAAACGGTCACGAACCACGGTCCGCTGGTTCTCGCTATTGGAAGTGAGGTTAGGTCGTTCCTTTCGACGTCCAGCCACGCTTGATTGCTCCTAATCGTAATAAAACGTGCCAAGGTGCCCACTCGTGATTCCTATCTTCTCTTTTTCATTCTTTTCTTCTATTTTTTCCCGGCGTTCGAGCATTTTACCACTACTCAACGCTTCTACGATAGTCGCGCTATCGTTCGAAGATCATCTTGCAGGATTTTGTCGCCGTTCTCTCGCGAAAATACACCGATTGTTCGTAGGAAAATGTTCTCTGGTGCGAAAAATACACGCGGACATGAACAGGGGCGGATTTACCTTCGTGCTTTTTAGCGTAAATTTTCTTAATATCGGATATTTATAATTTATAAGAAAGTTCTTCTCCTTTGATGTAGTTGATATTTGACAACAGGCGAATTTGAACTCCAGAAGAAACAAAAATTTCGCATGATACAAAATATACAAAGTATGCTGCTTTTACTGCTGCGTAAAACTATATTCCACGAAGACTCTGTTTTATACATAATACGAGTTTGCATCAGAAACTCATAGTATTCTTTCGTTTTCTTTTTTTTTTTTCTCATTGAAAAATTTGCAAATTCGGTTATGCAATTCCATTTAGTGACGAAATTTCGCCTGACTGAAACACGTTCAAAGTAAATCATTTTATGCTCTACGGTATAGCGCGTCAGGCTCTCCAAGAGTTAGGTCCGTCACTGGACATATGGCAACCGTGTGTCACGATTCTCTTCCGCTCGACGTGACGGAAGTGCCGGTTCACGAAAATCGCGAGCAGATTCCTTCGACGCTCGCGCACCAACGGCCAGATAATTATCGCGAAAACGACTGGTGAAAAGCGGCTAAGCCTCTGACACCGTCCTGGCTCTTTCTCTGCCCCGTCTCCCTCGTCGGCGACGCAAGTTTTTCCAACGGAACTTTAAAGCCGCGTCGAAATTGAATTACGCTGCACTTCGTGGATTGGAAACAGGCTGCAGAGTGTTTTCGGTAAAGCCACGTTGCTCTATGGTTGTATATGTACTACTATGGCGGAACGAATAGGTTGGAAATTCGCAGATTTTCACTGAGGGATGAAAAGGGTAACGTTGTTCGATGGCAAACTGTATATTACGGAGATGTTTGCAACTGTGTCTTATGCTTCGGACGTGGATTGAAACAGTGGACGATTAGAATTTTTGTTTCCCCGGCGAATTCTCTGCTTATCAATTCTCAGTTCTTTGTATCCTTCTCGTTCTCTGTTTTTTGTTCTTTAATTTTATGGGGGAACTTCGAGGAAATTTTTTGCGAATTTGACACTCGTAAATTTTATTTTATTTCATGGAGATATTTCGGATGAGAATTTCTGTGGATTTTTGCTCTTTTGGTACACATGTTAGTTGTACACATTGATCCATTCCATCAATTAAAATACAGAGAAAAATTTCGAACATCATTTTCTAAATTTTATCTTGCACCTGTCTCTCTTTGCAATAAATAAATTCTTTGTTTCTTGAGACGTAAAAGAGACTTCCAATGACAAATTACGTAAATTGAGAATTTCATAAAAAATGGAATTAATCAGTTCAGCTCTTGCGAGATTCAAGGATATAAATGACAAATATAGAATATATTAGATATGACGGCTCTCATTAATGTATTACTCATCGCTTAAAATGAGACAGTTTTTTAATAAAGAGAATTAATTTGATACTTAAAATGATAATCTTTGTGTTCTTATTATTCCAATTATTAAATTATATTGTACGCGGAAATTAACATCGATTCAATTGAAATTAATTTATGAATTTCTTGAATTTTTGATAGTATGGTAATAGTATATCCATATTTTTCATTTCAAATTAAGACCAGCGGATTTTTGTGCGGAGTCACATTTTCGAAATTCAGTATAATCTAAAAAGATAGGATCTCGGTAGCAAATTATTTTACGCGCCAAATATAACAGGAAGTATTACACTTTAGGTACTTTATGCATTTTGCATGTGTATCTTATTTTGTACTTGTTCACCTATATAATCTATCACAGTTTGGAAAGCATCGTGCTTTGATTATTTTATTTATTTATATATATATATATATTTTTTTTTTTTCTATAATTATACCACCTTTACTCAAACAGTTGGAAAGTAAAGAGCGTTAAATGGAAAGTTAACTACGTTAACGCGACGGAAATTATGCCAGATGTCATTCGCCATGGTCCACGATAAACAGCCAACCCCGGAAAAAAAGGGTCTGGAAAAAAAAAAAAAAAATAGAAAAAACGTATCCATTGGGAAAAATCAAATATCCATCCCTCGAGTGATTTCGATCTCCTCCCTTCCCTCCCTCCTTCCCAACAAGCAAACGTCCAGCAGTCACCCTCGGACTCGTTCTGGCTTGATCCACGCGAAACAGGAAGCCAGAAACACACAGAGCCAGCGAAAAAAAGAGAAAAATGGTGGACGATCGGGGGTTGGAGGGAGGGAAAAACGAAAAAGGGGGTGGACGGAGCAACAACGGGACAGAACATTGCAAAAAAGTCGGTCAACCGCAGATAGCGCGAAGGGAAAGGAAAGAAGAATTGGGGAGGGAAGGACGACGAATTGAGTCGTCGTACTGCGTTTAGCGGGAAGAGAAAAGGAAAAGTAGCTGGCTGTACGTCGTTTTTTGGCGGGGGAGAAAGAAGGGTGAGAAAGGGGAAGTGTAGCGTCGTAGTTTGGCCCCCGTGGCGCCAGAAACGTCCTGATTTTTCTTTTCTCTCTGCTCTTTCGTTTCATCCCCAAAAATCAGGGATTGTTGTTTCCTCCCTGTGTTTCTGCCTTTGGGACGAAGGACGAAGAAATATGTTGGAAGAAGTATGATTATATTAATTGTTAATATGTCTAATAATTAATTGCGCGGGACGTTCGATAGTTTTATAGTGTTGGATTTGGAACTTTGTCCCTGTATATTTCACGTTGTGGAAATTCTAAATTTTAAAGCCTTATCATTCCACTTTATTATTCCATCAGTGTATCGTAATAGTAATAGTATCAGATTTAACAATTACTTCGTCCTCTGAATAATTGTAAAATTCCTCGTGAGTTAACGAAACTCTAGTTACAAAGGATTGAGCTAAACTGTGGGAAATATTTGACAACTACTAACGAAGAAGAGGTGGAACGCGAGGATGGGAAGGAGTTGTGGAAACGTTAAGATGTTTTCGACAAATTTCCCGTCTCTCCCTGTGATACACACGTCCAGGGGAACCACGTGTTTAGCCGGGACGCGGGAAGCTTACAGAGAAGCTGGATCGAGGGAGAAACGATGCGTCATTTTGCACCCAGGTGGATTCTTAAGCGCGGAGAACAACAGAAGGTCGACTCTGATGACGCTGCAATTCCCTCTGAATGGATCCACAACGAAATTCGAATTGTCTACGGTCTCTACTGTTCCTACGGGCCAGTTGCATAACGATGTGTTCTCCCCATTCACACTGGGGACAACTCTTGGAAAGAATAACGGGCAATTAAAATTTGGAATTTTTGATAGAGAAACTGGAGGAGTTTCTTAAAGTGTTTCACCCTCGTCGCGTGAACGTGGAGCCTTGTAATTTATTTATCATATTTACGATTATTAAAATTGCTAAAGTGATTATAAAATTATCAGATTGTTGAAACGTTGCTACGTAATTACTAAATTAACAATTAAAGTGGGCAATTCAACTAAATTTTCACAGTGATGATGTGTTTAAATTAATTATTCAATCTTAATTTTGAATGTTTGGAGATATCATCTAATTAAAAACGCATCAAACGTAGGAGAAACGTACATTTGCACATTGAGGGTTATAATAAATTTCTTCGTCGAATTTGTTCAATTTCCAAGTTTCTCGAGTGTTCCTCTTTTTTTTTTTTTTTTCTTTTTTTAAATTTCACCGGAGTTGTTTTGTCTGAAAAAAAAACACGCGGAAAAAAAGAACGAGACTGCATCTTTAAAATAGAATTTATTCGGCGTCCTTTGCTTCTGACACATCAACAAGAATATCATTGAATATTCACGAGGCGAACGGTATTTTTCGACATTGATTGTGGTAGGTCATCGAGGATCCCCTCCATCCTCGATCGCTTTTTTCCATTGGAATTCCTCGTGAGATGGAACGACTCTGAGAAATTTCTGTTCACGTTATATAAGTCGTTCGGAAGAATTACAGAGTACAGAAATTGTGAACGACGTTACAGACGTTTCAACGCATTATTTTGTGAATAATTTTTAAACGATCGCACACCTGAAGATGGACTGTCACTGGTGGTGTGATAATCACTAAAAATTTATCATGTGTATTGACAACTCAACTAGTATTTGGATCCTAGTATTAAAAGGAAAGGAATTTATTCAAAGAATATTAATATCCTTATTCGTAGTTATCATTCAGTGTATTATATTGCTATACATCTGCAAATTATTCTCTCGAATGATTTTTCTCGAATATTTTCTATTGCCATATTGATACATTCTAAGTTATACGATGCTATATTAAAATTACTCTATGCAAAGTTCAAGGAATATTCAATTAATTTATGCAATCGAAATAATCAGTCATTAAATTGTTCGACTTATATTCTCGGTTTCGATGTTCTTCCTTATCGGTCTTAAATCTACTCGTTACTTTTTTATTCTCTCGTCACAGTATTAAAAATTAACAACACCTCGCGTAATGAATTCGATTCTATTGAAGATTCAGAATGAAATTTTAAGATGTTGAAGCTTAGATGTGCGTGGCGTATGACGAAATCGAAATGAGCTGGAAAACCAAACGCATCTGGAAACCACTCTCAGATATGAACTCCCTTCATGCTCATGTTTTCTGTTGAAACTAATTTATCAGCCTTCCTCGTGAAAAAACACACACACACACACACACATATAGAAACGCTCAAGAGTCTGTGCGCGAGAGAAAGGAGAGGGAATGATAAGCGACAAAACGGTTCGTTAGATCGTCGTTGCATCGAAAAATGTTGTAAATGAGCTGCTGGATTACGTGCCGGGTGAAAGAGGGAGCCCAGTATCTTAGACATATCTTGAGACGTCTAAAAACGAGGGACTGACTGAGAGGCTTGAGAAACAAAGGCCATCGGGCGCAAGAGGGAAGTTAGCAGGCACGTGAACTCGTCGATTCAGATGGACCTCGCTGTCCCGCGGATTTTGATGGAACTTGAGTAGAACGTGTCTGCGAGAACAGGTTACTCTCGTTTAGGGACCATTTTCAGTCGTCGACAGAACATATAACTGCGAGGATATTTTATTACAAGTGTCTTGGGCAATAGGATTTGTAGATTTGATTCGTCACGTTTCCACATAAAGTTAATACAGCACGTGTATTTCCATCGATTCGTAGTATTCCGAGCAGCTGTTGCTTGCTGCGAGTTCTAGAATTAAAAAAATAGATTCAATTAGATTTACATATTCATTTTTTTAATTATTCCTGGAATTTTTCAAATTACCATTGTCGATTTTAAAATTCAAGAATTCTTGGAATATCACAGTTGTTCTTGTCTAAAATTTCTTTCGAATTAATTGCACGTCTGTTTCGCGAATAATTAATTTCTGTTGTTGCAATTTCTTTGAATAATTGTCCAGATGAAACGTTTCGTATTACACCAGCTTTTGCAGATTTGAAATGCGAATATTTTGTAATAAATATTTATTGTAATTTGTAAGAAATGTTTATTACAATTTACAACAATTTATAATAAATGTTTTCTTCTTTAATGCAATTGATGCTTCGTGCAGTGTACGATTCTTGAATTTTTTGAATTTCATTGAATTCTTTTTTTTTTAAACATTTGTTGAAAATTTTTTGAAAATTAAAGCAACTGATAATCGGTGTATATCTTTGACGTATTGCGTATGTTTTTAACGCGACTGACACTTCACACGATACAAGATTTCTTTTCGTAACGTTGATTGAATTTTTTGAAAATTACCAGCAAAAGCGTGTAACGCATGTTGCATGTAAACGGAAGAGAGAAAAACCGTGGTGACGGAGAATTTCCTCGCAGAGTTCGTTTGATAAAATAAAGTGGACGGAGGGCGAGGGTAAAGAGCAGTCGACGCGGCTGCTTAATTAACCCCCTCCTCGAACCTTGCACAGCCTCTTGTTTAAGCAATATCAATTTTACCACGAAAGTCCTCCGGAGCCAATATTGACTCGCACTACCCTGAAAACGCATTCACCACTTTCGTGTCCCGAAATCGGACCCCGATTTTCCCAAACGCTCGTCAACCCCGAGCCTATCACTCCGAATGAAACTCCAGCGTAAAAAAGAAACAGAAAGAAAGAAACTCCCAAGAAACTTAGGGAGAAGAAAAAAAAAAGAAATAAAAATCACAGTATCCTCTCTGTGTCATTCTTATCGAAGTCTCAAAGAAAGAATGGAAAGAGAATCATAAAAAACTGCAGAAAACGAGGGAAAAAATCGGAGGGTTAGAAAAAAGGCGATATCGTCAGCTCGAAATCCTTTCACTGCCTCTTTCCTCCATATACATACGTTTGCGTATGTATAGAGTAATAAAAAAAAAAAAAAAACAGCCGAGGAAAAAAAGAAGAGGAAAGAGAAAAAGAGAGAGAGAGAGTGAGAGAGAGAAGGAGGAGATTTTCAAGCAACAGAAGAACTCTGCACCCGGACAAAATAGACGCTTCGTCTCGAGGCGAGGGTAAAAGAGACGAGGAGGAAAACAGCGGCAGAGGGGATAACACGACGAAGATAAAGATATCCTCGTGGCTAGAGCACGGTGTGTAAGAAAGAGACAGAGAAAAGGAACGAGCAGAGCATACGGAGGACGCGATATGCCCGCTTAATTATCCCTCCCGTCCCCTCTCACGTATGCGCTTAGTCCGTGTCTTTCTCACTCGCTCTTTATCCCTCTTACGCGTTCTACGTTTCCCTCCTCTCTCCCCTCTCGTACTCGTTCGTTCGTTCTCTCTCTCTCTCTCTCTGTCTCCTCTCCTCATAGCTGGAGCGAGTGATGGGGGAAGACTGCGTGGTTATGATAGTGGAAGGGAGAGAACGAGCGCTAGGTTAGAGTGGGCAGCGGTGCGAAAGAGAGAGAGAGAGAGAGAGAGAGAGTGAGAGAGGGAAAGCACAGGAGAGTACTCGGTTTGCGAGGCGCCGAGAGTGGGGGTAGCACACGCTCCAGCCGCGCTGCGAGGGCCGCCACGGCGGCGCAAAACATTCAGTCGGCAAAAAGTAGCCAAGGGGTGAGCATCACCCTAAGCTACCGGAACGCATCCGTCGTCGAGTGTGCCCGAGAGAAAATCGCTTGCTCTTGCGTCCTCTTGCACCACGTACATGCGTACGTGCGTACATACAGAAAAGTGGCCAGTTTTCGGCGACCGATCTACTTTCTCTCCCCTCGACCTTTTCTCTCTCTCTCTCTCTCTCTCTCCCTCTCTCTGTGTGCATCAATTCGTCGGGTCCGAGAGCAAAAACGAAGGAGAGCACGCATGTCAAGCAGAGAGACGAAGAAACAGAAAGAAAGGGGAAAGAAAGCGAAGACAGACAGAAGAAGAAAAAAAGGGGAACGTACATAGGAGAACTGAAGCCGTCCGTGCATGCACATGTTGATTCCTCATGGTGATATTATTCGTTCGATAAGCGTCGGTTTTGCTTGTGTCTTTTCTGTTTTATTTCTCCCTCTCTCTCTCTCTCACTCTACTTTTGCTCGCCTGAGATATCGCGCGTAACCGAGGGGCAGGAGGACTTCGTTGCAAAGTGGGACAGTTGACATTACAAAGGTGAAAAAGCAACGAGAGACGCAGGCAAACCGCGAGGATAAAAAGTGTTGTTGTTGTTGTATGTGGTAAATCAGCGAACAAGTGTGTTTCCGATGATATTGCTATGATACCGGGGATCGCGCTCTACCACCGCGTCCGGTCGCAAGGTCGCAGCTGAGACACGGGCGCGAGAGTCGAGAGTGGCTCAAGGTCGCCGCGAGATTACCTCTGTCACGCCGTTTCGGGATATATTCGTCGATAAGACGACAGCCAAGACGAGGAAGACCGCGACCAAGACCGCGAAGACGGGCACGCGATCGTTAACGTCGCGGCTGAAAGGAGGACCAGGTGTGAAGGAGATACCGGTGATAGAGGGTGATCGAGATGGAGGTGCGCACGATGGAGTATCGTCCTGTGATGCCCACGGGTGTGATACCGACCGGATTGCAGGACTATCACGCGAGCATTCCGGACCTAAGCCCGCCGAGGAGCCAAGGCTCCTCCACCGGTGGCGCTTCCTCGATCGGAGACTACGCACCCCGCATGTACACGCCGCCCACGCCGCCCACCCCGCACGACGACGACAAGGTAAAGGAGCATATTTCCTTTGTTTCAAGGTTAACGCCGCGGAGAGTTAGGTGTCAGCGGCAAAGGGGTTGACGACGAGTTTACCTACGTAGGATTTTGTACGTCACTTACGCAAGATACAATTTTTTTTTTTTTTTTTTTTATAGCTCTCGCGCGACGGTTGATAATACGTTTAATTAATCAAGGGTCGTTTGCAAAATGTACGAAATTTCAAATATTTTCTCTTTCTGTTTTTGTTTCGCGCGAAATTTGGCAGGGCAGACGATACAGACCGATGTTTTAAAACGCGCAATGGTGGAGCAATAGGCGGGCGCGGTAGTTGCATAAAACTCCCAGTGGACGCTTCTACGAAGAAATTTCTGATTTCTGTATCGGTCCTTGAAGTTTGAGATAAATTCTAGAGAGATTTGAATTTTAAAGAGATTATTCGTTCGTTGGTAGTCGAGGTCTCGTTAATCGTGACGAAGTCGTGACTGGCAGAAAGACGATAATACTTCGCTTCGAACGATTGAATTATCGCTTATATTGATTTACTGTAAGTCGTGCTGATTACAAGGTATTAAACATGTTGTATCATTGTGGCAAATTAGGCTTGGAGTTTGGAGAAAATTGCAGACAACGGTATTCTTCAACGGTATTAATCGTACTATTTGCAAATCGAGCTAAGGAATCAGGAAGCGTTCGACAGAATGGTGCTACGTTAGATTTACATTCTGGAAAGAATTAAAAATATTAGAGGAATCAATATCCGTTCGTGAAACTTCGAATGTTTAATTTGAAATTAAGTTGGCACATTGTAAATTACGTTTAGATGAAAAGGAAAAAGGAGCTAAGAATATTTCGTAATAAATAAAATTTTACTGCAGAAACTAAAAATATTTCAATTCTAGAGACTGTGGAAGAATTTGAAATTAGTCGATATAATTTCAACTTGTGATCAGAAACTGACTAATTGTACCATTTCGTAAAATAAATTACATTAGGACAAATTAAAATCAAGGTTATTTTAGATTTTAAAGGAAGTTTTAAGGAGAATTTATTATTCGTTAATCACTAATCGTATGATGTTGCAGTAGGTTAAATCGGAAGACGTTGAACAGATTTCAATACTTCATACCAGCTTAGTTTCCAAAGTCTTCTCTCTATAGATGTGATTTTTCTCCAACGTAAATTGGTGCCTACGTTTTCCTAGAACACCGTCCGCGACTCTTAAACACATGTTTCTTAGAACAAAAACCAACGACATTCTTAGACGTTCTAACGGATGTTGCATCGAGCCGAAATGTCTAACTTCAAACATTTGTTGTCGGTATTTCACAATTGGGACTGACAATGAGTAGGAAGTGCGCTTGAGTTCGAAAACGAGAGTCTCTTGAGCGTTTTCATCATTGGAAATTAACTTCAATGTTCTGCCACGTAGCTTGACTCTCGTAGTTTGATGTAATTTTTAAGCGTGGACCGTTCGCGGAATTGTAGTTTACGAGGAATTATTACAAATCTGTGGGAAAATATACAGAGGTGCTCTCGAAGCAACATGTTTTAAGAAAATCGAAAATATACTAAACGCTTGAAGCAACGTAGCTTGAAATCACTGTCTTAAAGTTGATGAAAAACTTGCGAAGAAGTTGAAAAGTGAAGTAAAATTTTTAAATTAACATGTAAATACTAAACGCTTGCTCGAAGTTGTGTGAAAAATCGTAGAATTACATGTGTTTCGTTCTCGTCAGGTTAGCTTAATTCAAATTTGAAATAGGAATTAGAAAATAAACTATACTTTCCAATATTAACATTCACAATCTAAACTAAATTTACCACTTCAAACGGCAAATTTTGAAATCACCATCTTAAAACTTCAAAAAAAAAAAAAAAAAAAGTTTTGCATATGTAGTTGCACGTGTTTCATTTGAAAACTTGTTTGAAAAGAAATTCGAGTAAGAGTTTCTAATATAAAAATTCGAAGTCACTCTCTTGAAGTTGTAAGGTATTACTTATTATTTTTTATTGCGCAAGTTGTATTGTCTAAAATTACACGAAATACCTTAAAATCGCTCGAAATATGAATAAGATCCCGATCTCAAGCGTAAGTTCTACTGCTTTCGTGAGAACAAAACCCTGTTTACCTCGTTCCTGCGCCATTCCACGCGCGTAATTTTCATCCCTTGGTTCACACCGAGCCAAGTATCCGATTTTTCGCTTGCCAAACATTCTTGGCCCCTAAATCGGGTCAAAGATTCGAACGCCAGTGGCCTCGAAGAGAATCCAGGGATCAGTTCGCCAACTTCGCTCGATCTTTCGTCGCTCTCGAAATTGATTGAAAATTCTATCCCGTGGCCGATTGAAAATTTCATTCGGCGTACTTTTCCCTCCTCCGAGGGAAGCTTCTCTCGAATTCTGTGCTCGCGATAAAATTCTCTCTCTCTCTCTCTCTCTCTCTCTCCGTGAGATCGAAGGACAGATGCACTTTGCCATCTTGGTTGCGACCGGCAAGCCTTCCGATTCTAAAATCGAATCGCAAGTTTCGAGCCGACGGCGGCGCTCGGCTTGCACTCCTCCCCGGTTAGTTTCCCGCCTAAATCAACTTTACGAGATTCCGTCTCGATATCCACCACGTAATTAATTGCATCGTATTATTCGAAACTCGTTTTCAGATCGAGAACGATCGCTCTGCCAGATAAATTCCCGTGCCCGACGATGGTGAAACTTCGATTATTTTAATTAATCGGCAGATGAGGTTTTCTTTTTTTTACTTTCACGCGTTGGTGGATTTAGGTGTTGTAGGTTTTCTAGTTGTATCAATGGAGTGATAAACAACGTTTGTTTCGAGTGATTTTCTTCCTTTTCTTTTTGATTATATTTAATTATATTTCTCGAAGTGCGCCCTTCGATGATTATTGTAATTGCGACGACGTTCAGATTTGCGGAGAATCTGCGACACTTTTCCACAGTTCTACGTTTATCAATTTATTTATCGACATAGATGATACATATTAATAAACTTTAAATATTGGTAAATTAATTAAACTTATACTTACACATTTACCAATTTCTACGTACAGCTTCCTAATTTTCATGTTTCATATCTATAAGTCTCAAACATTGATAAAATTATTCATCAAACGATGAGAAGAATGCCGCTCTGTTAAATCAAAAGGGCGTATCCGTTAAATCAAGTCATTAACACCAAGCGCAATAGCATGAAAATTTCTACAAGCCTATTCTTCTTTCGCGAAAGTATCAGAAGAATTCTAATTTCTTTTCACCCAAATATATCCTCAAACGACAGATCTTTTTAAACTTGCGCGTTTATGAATTTCACCGCGTCTGAATTTATCTGCCGTTAATCACCTGCCCTCCTAAATTCCCCAACGAATATCAAAACGGTTCTAATAGTTTTCCACTGGCGATATTTCTCATCGGACACGGCCAGGAATAACGTCGTTTAAAAACATCTCGGAAAGCCCTTTAGGAAGGCGACGTCCACCGAAACCGAACACGAGAAAGAAAATCTCCGTCGGTGTTGGGTGTCGCGTCGATTCCCCGGCAATCTTCTCACGAAAGTCTCTGCATAAGGGATCCCGTAGGATCAAGGCAGAAGATCCACTGACCCCGGCGATCTTAAAGGCGCATTCATGGCGCGCAATTTTCCAGAAGTGGACGACAATAAGGCGCTGTCACAATAAAGGCTCCGGGACACACGGTGCAAGGAGAAAAATAATCGGCTGTCCTGGACGCAAGAATAAACGATACAATCGAGTCTCGATCTTTCCTACTACTCTCTTTTCTTTTCTCTCTTGTTACACGCCCCTGCTCTTTCTTTCTTTTCTTCCCTTTTTTTTTTTTTTTTTTCTTTTCACCCTGCGTCCCGTTCGTTCTCTATTTCTTCCTTATATTTTCGCTCTGATTCCCTTTTATTTCTCTCTCTCTCTCTCTCTCTCTTTCTCTCTCTTTTGCCCCTTTTTCTTCTTTTTTTAAAATTTAGTTTAATCTTCCAATTCTCATCCTTACTTCCTTACGCCGTTTTATCTCGTTTCCTCTCATTGTTTCCACCTTCGTTCTGTTTTTCCTATCGCTCGCGGATTGTTTCTATCTCGCCTGTTCTAAATTATTCCATTCGCGTGTCCCTCTTGCTTTTAATTCCTCACCCCCTCCCCTCGGATTTTGTAAATGACTTTCCCCGGGACCGTGATCTTGTAATAACTGGAGGGAAATGTTACAGGAGAATTGAAATTGTTTGTAATAGTTGTAAACGTAGAAATAATCAACTCGTTAAGGATGAATTAATTAACTGGTGCATCGATGCACGACGACGCTCAGCAATTTTGTCAGATTTCGTTTTTCTTTTCTTTTTTTTTTTTTTTAACTATTAATAGTGCACTTACGGAAGGGAAATTCCAAGGATTAATATTTTTTTTCTTTTCTTCTTCTTTACTGTCAATTTTTTTCAATTCTGTGAAATTTAGAAAAGATTATAGTACTTGTAGTACACGAGAAGTTCTTACAGTCTGAAAATTGTTTTGCGTATACCTCGATGAAACAGTTTGTAAGTTTATTCTCAACTTTATTCACATTTACATTTATAGAGTGTCCCGCTGTTTGGTTCAAAAATAGTGACGAATTAATTAATTAACACGTTGACTGCCACTCGAAAAGGAATATTTATAATATTTCATTTACTATCTAGTTATTTATACTGTTTAACATTTTCTGTGACATTCATCTTGTTTTAATTATTATAAAATATTCCTATAAGTAAAAAGATGTTAACCAACCATCCAACCGGTTAAACACTTTGATCAATGTGTTTCTAAATTCTTTCAAGGATTGATATTATTTTCATTAAAAGAAAAACAAGTTATGTTTCAATCACCAAGTACATTGTATTATCGAGTCGTATCATAAGTCCATTTTATGCATTTTCAAAATTTCAAGTAGCAGAGAACACGCATAATATAAAAAGCAAGAGAAGATTCTTTCTCTAGCATTCAGCACGTAAAACGATTCTCAAGTATTCATTTTTCAAACATGCATTTGCGTAAAAATCCGCTCGGATTAAAAGTAATTTTAATTTGATGAAGAAATGTGACAGAGATTGACCTTTGGTTAACAAACTAACTCAATTGTCTCTCTCTCTCTCTCTCTCTCTTTCTCTTCCAAGAAAATTCACGTTCCATCCACCTGGACTCGCTTCAAGGTGAATCCAAAACGTCTTGAACAGCGAACAAGGGCGCGTATTAGAGAGGGGTTGAAGCTGGAGGAAAACGGCGGAGAGAGGGTGGTGGTAGGCTTTCTTCTCGCCGAGTAATTCCATTTGTGCGTCACCGAGATTCTGAAACTTGACCTGTTAAAAAGTCTTTTAGGTCTCGTGTTCCAGCTGATGGCGGAAGGAAGAAAAGGGAAAGAGAAGAAGAGGGGTTGCTGGTATATACTACGTCGAGCCTCCGCCAAGAGGAAAATTGCCGGAAAGGTTTCATTCGTCATTGCGAAATTAGGGGACTCTCGTTCTTGCGACCCCCTTAAAAATTAATGACGATCGATCCGCGTGATCAGCGGTGCCTCGGTCGCTTACACCCTCGAACTCCTTCGGTTATCGTGGTTTTGAAACCCCCTTGGCTTGGATCGCAATTGCGTCAAACGGGGAAACCTGTTTCGCGAGGAATCGTTTGAATGATTCCTCAAGTTTTAAAGAAATTCGGCAGCGACAGCTTGTTTCTGACATTTCTAGAAAAAAAAAATGTACATTTTTGCGTTTTAAACAAAGTTGAAAGTGGTGGTTTGGTTCTGAGATCAATCGTTCCTCTTTGTTGAGTAAAAAAATTTCTACGCAGTGTTCGATTCTCGAAAAGAAAGCTAAAGTTATTATAAAAATCATCGTACTAAAAGTTTTTCTGTCTGTTTGTTGTTTAAAATTAAACTGCTTGTCCCAACTAAACGTCACAGTCGAAAAAGTTTCTGATTTCAATTTTATATGTTCCATCGTTAATATAATAATTGCTAAATGACTTTGTTGTTCTACAATTTCTGTTTATTCGTCGAAACGGGAGAGAACGTAGTTGAAACGTAAAAAATTCGAGGGATCACAAGAGGGAAATCGTTAGGCTCGCCTCGACGTAACTGTTATCGATCTTCTTGTTTCATTTCTTACGAGTTTGTTAAATGGACAAAATAAGTACTCCACGGCCTGTTTAGAATCGTGAAGTGTCTCTCTCGACGCAACGAGCCTTATCGATACGCTCATGTCTCACAGATTCAAGCAAACTAAACGGAATGCTCGCCGAAGATAACTCTTTATCAAGCAGGGATATTCATGCAATCTGTCGTGAAATTTTGAAATCGTTAGTGGAGTGCCATTACATCGAGTACCATTCGTTTACATAATTCACTGTATCGAGAAAATTCCTCGTTCGAAGAGAGAGAGAGAGAGAAATAAATTGGAAGTGTAGCAATCCGCAAAAGTATCGCGAATTTTATTGTACGTGTTACGTAAGGTATTTCGAAATTTCATTAACAGTATAATGAAACACTGATTGTTATAGTTATATTGGTGAAAGTTGGAACTAATCTGAATCTGCGTGTAAAAAAAAAAAACTGGAAAGAAAAAAAGAGTTAGAATAGTGTGAGTAGTCATTTTAAACATACAGTTGGTCTCTGAAGCGTTCCAACATTTGCTTGGAACTTTTTATGTTATACTTAATATATTGTGTGTGTTATATAAAACATTTTGACACTTGACAGTCATGCTGGTCAGATTTGAGATAAATTTATAATGTTAATGTTTGAAATTTCAACAATAAAAGGGAAAATTAAAAATTCTTCCGTGTATGAAAAGTATTAAAAGTTTGAGTGACAGTATTCTAAAAAAATCCTAGTGACCTAATTATAGGTCATAATTTTATTCCCTGCCAAGGTGCATACGTTCACATAACTTGAGGAAATGCAATCAACTTTTTGTATGTAGAACGTATTAAAGATGCAAATATAGGAAGACATAAATACAAAATTTATATAGAGACTCATTAAGCGTAGAATTAGAAAATGATCGATCTTTCAATTGGCTATTTAAACGCTTTTGTTATCTCTCTGAAATGCATACGTATTTGCATGAAAGCTCAGTATATCTTCAAATTCGTTTCAAATTTAATCGACATAATTATAATAACTGTTTGTCTTTGGAACGTTGATATATGTTTAATAAGATGATGGTCGTTTTAAAACGCATGTAAAGTACAGAACACAGAACAGAAGAATAACAGAAATCAAGAATATGCATTCTCTCGATTCAAAGCGGTTCTAAATTGGTGTTAAAATTTGAAAAAATTATGGTCTTTCTTTTTTTTTTTTTTTGCAAATCTAGTGTGTTAAATTTTGAAACAAAGAACGAGCTCGTCAATTAAAGGGTCAAATATATAGTAACTTCTGTTACATTCTCCAATTTGCAAGTGTACGTTCGCATAAATAGCATCATTGTCTGTTATTGTCGTTGCTTTCTTTATATTTCCATCTAACTAAACGAATGAATAAACAAATAAAATATTTTCGCTCATGGCACGTAGGAATGTTTCCTTCCGAACAGACGAACAGACGAGTAGAAATAATCGTACAATGGACGAACGAGAAGCGGAAGCATGGCGACGCGATGGGAGGGAAAGTTCGGCACACTCTCAATAATTAAAAATCGGGTATGATGACCGGGATCGTTTGTCGTCGGTTTTGCGCGAGTTACCCGTCGGCAAAGCGTTTCTTCGAGGCTCTCGCGCGTGCCCACGCCGTCGAGGGTTTCAAATATTTGCGCGAAAATACTCGGGAAAAGAAGATCGAAGAGCCAGCCTAGACGTTTATTAAATTAAACGATTGTCCAGGTCCTGAAAAAAACCTGCAGACTGTTGACCTTCGCTGCCAGACGTCAGCGTAATTCACCGAATATACACCTTCTTGTGACTCGATCTTTGAACGGAGAGAATCGTACTGTTGCGTTATGATGAAAAAAATAATAATAATAATAATAACGTGGAATTGTCTATATTTTAGGAAATTATTAAAATGGGTCGTTGGTGATTTTAGAATTTCGTTCTTTCCCCTCGAAGGAGCATTTTCGTAATTTCAATATGAGAGTTTTATATTTGCATATATTTTATCTTACAGTAATTTATAAAATATAAAATTTATATGTTACAATTTTGTATATATTGTAAAATTTATGTGTGTACAAATTTATTTATGTTATCAGATATACATAAATTTATATATTTATAATATAACGTAACATATAAATTGTAAAATTAAATAATTTATTTTTATAAAAGTCTCTTATGTCGTTGAGAACATATTTTGTCCATGGAAAATTAACTGTCTTGCCCTCTGTGTGTTCATTGAATAATTAGGGTAGTAATAAATAACTACATACTAGACTTGCTACATTGGTAGAACAGTGTGACGAATATACATAGATACGTGTTGAAATTTTTCAAATTTTCTCAAAGCTTGAAAAAAAAGTAAAGACCGACGTGGACAGTTTAAAAAGAGTATATTTGCACACAGAGGGTTAATTTTCCCCTGGTCATTAGTTAAATTTTTCCGCGTGAGGTCATCGAGTGCGTATTAGGGTTGGAAGACAAAAAAAAATAGAAAGGAGAGTATCATGTTTTGCGTCTCTTGCGAGTTGTTGCACTTCAAACTTGCAGTTTCCGACAAAGTGTTACATTGTCGCTGGAAACGGGTTTCGCAAATGATACACCACGTGGCGGGCTGGCCATTGGCAGGTTCGATGGACAAAAAGGAGAAGAAAGGGTTCAGGAAATGGGAGCGAAAAAAGGAAAAAAAGGAGGAAGGGAGAGAGAGAAAAAAAAAGGAAAGAGCGAAAGAAATCGCGCGGTACCGATTCAAGGTAATCGCGCGTGATTTTTGCGCAAATTTCACGTTCCCCCGGACGGTCAAGGAACTTTTTCCATTTGCCCCGCGCAGATTGAATAACTTTCGAACTTCTTTTATCGCTCCTCCCCACCGAAACGATATTGTGGTATCTGCCGCCGCGTGACAAACTCGAAAATTAATGGTATCTTTTCGTTATTTTGCGTCGTGATGTCTCCTCTCTCGTTCCCTCTCTTTCTCGCGCTCGAACGAATTTAAGAAGCGTCGGAAATGACCTCTTTTTTTTTTTGTTTCCTTTTGTGGAAATTTGGTTGTTTCAGAATGATGATCATTTCGACGAATTTTTGAATGATTTATTACTTGCACTAGTGTGTTAGTGTTATTCACTGGAACATTGCAATTTAGTACTGTGTGAAACTATTAGAATCGTTTCGATTTAATCAATTTGTAGTATTTTTTTCTTTTAGTTGATTAATTTATAATAATATATTTTTAATTTAGTTGATTTAGGGTGATACAGTTTTGTGAATTTTTGAATTTTATCAGTTACTTTAAATAAATGCATGGGTCGTTTTTTGTTTCTTTATGCAGTAGCAAAAGTATCTCGAATCTTTATGTATACTTCTCCTATTACGTGTATTATGCGAGACGTTTTGAAATTTCAATTTCCACACTGTAATAAAGAAACTATTAATAAAAATATATATAAAACTGTGGAATCGGTGTGAAAATATATTGCAAATATACTAAATTGACTGACACAGTGGATTGTGAATGTCTAAATGCTTTTCTGATCAAATGCAAGAAGTAAAAATGCTTTCATTTCTTTAATTTTAAATTTTATAAAGAATTTTTATTGTATTTTTTTAGATTCGTTTCAAGTTTGATCGATATAATAATCTGTTCTTGTGAATGTCCGTCAATTTGAAGATGTTTCACGTAACGCACATGAAATTTCAAGACGTTTTATATAGCACACAGAAAAATTCCTATAATACAAAGTTCCACGAAGGGACTGTAAGCTTTGCACTTTAGTTGTTGCTCAGTACGCGTATTAATAATTTATCGCACGTGAAGGTTGATTTGGCCGTCACCTCTAAGGTGTGCGGCATATTAAAAAAACAAGGTTACAATATCGCATATCTTCGTCACGTTTGAATATTCTGATGTGAAAGCTTAGTTTAGAAGCGAGAAGAACGATGCGAGGATACTGGATTAAAATATAGCGCTTTAGAAGTGTTCAGAAATCTCGTCCCTTTCAAATTGTCGTGTAAAAAAAAACTTTGTTTGTCCAGAAATGGCAAAGATAATAAACAAATTCGACGAAACACCATTTTGATAAGTACAAATTAACGACGGGCCTCTTTTTTTCTAAATATCGCGAGATAAAAAGCTTCGAGTTTCAAGAAATTCGTATCTGTAATTAAACATAAATAATTCGTTGAACGTAAATGGAAGAAGCTTGTTTCTAAAACGTGGAGCATAGTTTTTTCTTTTTTACGTTTTCAACCTGAGATTGCACTCGAAATGAAGTTCGATACGAGTTCGTCCGCGTCAATTTTTGCCAAAATTGTTCGGCAATGTAAGAAATTTAATCGGCAGTTGGGGTATTTAATCATCCGGTGGCAGTAATTCCAACTAATTTGCCGCTGCTCCCAATGGAATTTTCACATTCAAGCTCGTGTCCCGACTCTATAAATCCTGATACTCGCGTTCTTTCAAACCTGTCCTCATTCTCGATACGATATGCAACAGAGAAAGCGAAGAGAGACGAATTTCTTTCGAAGATGGTCGATTTTTTAACAAACAACGATCTTGAGGAAACAGTTTGTCGCTGACTGAGGCGCGAGCATAATCTGCCACGCGATAAAAGAAATCATGCGGCCGTTTGTGAAATTCACGCACTGGCTTTCGTTAATGCGCAAAACTCGCAACAAAAAATAAAGAGAGAGAGAGAGAGAGAGAGAAAGCAAAACTCTGCTCATGTAGATTAGTCTGTTAAATCTTGTTAAAATATTGAAAACAGAAGACGTGTTTTGTGGTCTAAAGTCGAATCATTCTTCGCAGTTAGCCTTAGGGTACGTATTTTCTGACGTGATAGACATTTATTAATATTATAAGAGTCTAGGGAACTTTGAAATCTTCTCATTTACAATTGCTCGTCGCTTATAATTATTCGAACAACTTCGAAAGTCAGTGGATATCGCTTCATTGATATCGTTTTAATTTAAAACACAATAATCCACAGTAATACGATCAGAACTGTGTGTTTATTATTCCAATAAAGGATCGTATATGTTGTGTAATGCGAAAAAGAGCTTCACTTAATTTGTACAATAAAAAGTTGAAATTGAAGTGAAGTTATATATATATTTGTATCGTACTCGTAATTAGGAAATTATAATTACTACATTTGGAGCTTACAATTACAATTTATTCATTGCTACAACAGTACGAGAGTACATTGCATGCGAGAAATTTTTTACAAAAATAAAAATTATAAATTACAAATATTATAATTATAACTTTTAATATTATAATATTACAAATTATAAATATTATAGATTTCTCATATTTATTTACATAAATTATAAAAAAAAGCACCAAGAAAGTGCAAGTACAGTCTTCGAAGTGTTGAGACAAATTACATTCAACGTCCTCGTTGGAAAACTCTAAAAACTCCTTCCAGAAAAAAAAAAAAAGAAACAAATTTCGTCATCCTCTTGAATTTAACTCGAAAAATACCCCCTTCCAAGAAAAAGTGTTTGCAACAAAGTATTTAAATCGAAACCTGTTCAAAAAAAAAAAAAAAAAAAAGAAGAAGAAAAAGAAGGAAGAATTCGTATTCGAACGAGATTCTGGAACTCGAACAGAGCCACTTTACTTTGGAAACACCCTATACGCCGGTGGAAGGAACGATGTAAAAGAATCCAGGCCGCTGACGAAACTCGAGGCGGCCCTCTGCTTCGGCTTTCATTAAGGAATCGTTAGCGCGGTTCTCATCAGCATCCTCTTCCTCATACTCCTTCTTCTGCCCCTTCTTCTACCACGTACCATCCCTCCGCTTCATCCACTCTGTCCTTTTTTTTTCTTTCTTTCTTTCTTTCTTTCTTTCTTTCTTTCTTTCTTTCTTTCTTTTTCTTCTCTTTTCGCCGTGTTTCTATCGCGGTTCACTTTTCCACAGGTTGGTTCTCATCCTATCCGTAGCGTTATGCATTTTTCTCGATCCTTTTTTCGTCAGCGTGATTTCGACCCTCGACCCTCTAGCCATCTTCGAGACGTGGAGCATGCTACTCTCTCTCTCTCTCTCTCTCTCTCTCTCTCTCTCTCTCTCTCTCTCTCTCTCTCTCTCTCTCTCTTTGGCCCTGTTTTCCTCCCTGCAATTTAATTCCCACCATTTTAGAATATCGGCCGAGTTTTCCTTCGTCGAATTCTTTTTATCGGAGCGTCCCTCGAACTCTTGTTCGACATACATGCTTCGTCTTTTCTTCTTCCGGCTCAGCTTGTGTCTAACTAAACGAAAATTGGTTTTATTTCTCACGTTAGAAAGAAGAAGAAGAAGAAGAAGAACACCCCTGTATTTCCGTGAAAATATAACTCAAGATAATTCAGAATATAAAATAGAACATGCAAGTTAAATGTAAGTTATACCAAGCGTGCGATACAAAACAGATGTTTCACTGCTGATGTCTCAAGTTTGAAACCAAAATCAAATTTCTGTAGATTTCTGAAAATTTTCAATTTTCTCCGTCATGTACCAAAAAATTTTCTTGCCATCAAAAATAATAATAATAATAATAATAATAATAATAATAATAATAATAATAATAATAATAATAATAATAATAATAATAATAAAGAAATAATACCGATCTCTTCTCCCTTTTTTTTTCTTTTTTTTTTTTTTTTTCACGTCGTCTTTTAATTTTCGGCTTCAACGATGCAGAGGAGAATTTTTGGGGTTTAATACGTTTAATGGAGGCATTGTGTCTTCCTCTTCGCGGCGGGGAAAATGCAACGCCGGGTCTCGTTGTCTTTCTTGGATAGCTCCCGGGACTCTTTTGCTTTTGCGGCGATTCCTGACAGCTGACTCTTTTTGCCCGCGGTTTTTTGGCTGCCGGGGTTTTTCAGCGACGCTCGGGCGCTTCATCTCTTCCCTCGAATATTCTCCACGTCGTCTTTAATACGACGGCGGTTTCCCCGTCCTTTTTGCTTCCCTTTCGTCCTTCGGATCCTTGCGAACATCCAACGGGAGTAAACTATTAATTTTACATGCTCGCAAGATTTTAGATATCTTTTCGAAGCTACCCGCGATTTCTTAAATACCTCGCTCCTTGTCTGCTTTTTCTTTTTATGCATGTGTGTTCTCTCGTGAGTACGTGTACGTTGTGGATTATAGGTATACGTTTGTACAAATGCAATGGGAAGTGTGATTTGTTGAAACTCATTGAGGATTTTTTTTTTTTTTGTTTAATTGCCAACTTTGAACGATTTAATTAATTAAGCTTAATTATTGCAACGTTCATCATCATTGACAAGAATTTTGAAATTTGTATCAATTTCAGTGTTTCAAAATTGATTTTCCGTGATTTCTCGCATATAAACTATTAACCCTTTGAGCGTGTTCAGTTCGTATAGAAAATTTAGAAATAGGTTTCAAATATAATTAGCGTACCTCGTTAGAAATTCATAGTATTACACGTATGCATTCAATATTGAATTTTAGGTTCTTGGTAATTACCATGATTGACGAATATAATACCTATAACTTAATTTTTGGTTATTATAAATATTTAATAATAACCAAAAGTCTATATAATATACATAACATTATTAATTATTATAATTAATTAAGAGACTCTTAGTTATTATAATTTACATCACAGTACCAATATTACCAATATTATAGAGACAGGTTTTTATATTAACTAACCTAACTGAAAGTCTATATAATATACATAACATATTATTAGCTGTTATAATTAATTAAGAGACCCTTAGTTATTATCAGTATCAATATTACCAAAGACGGGTTTTTACATTACCTATTGTCAGTAAATAGTATCGTAAATATTCCAACCACCCCTTTCATTTTCATCCTTCTCACCAAAAGAACAGCAGAGGTTCTTTTCTTCCCTAAAAGAAAAAAACGAGAGAGTAAGAGAGAGAGAGAGAGAGAGAGAGAGAGAGAGAGAGAGGAAAGGAAGAATTAACATCGACCAGATTCGAGAAGCGGGATCGATCTCGGTGTCTAGAGCAAGTTAGGGTTCCGCGCTCTTGAAAAAAAACAGCGAGCGGCGACGAAGGGAGAGGAGGATTGTTTAACGAAAGAACTGGATGGAATCGAACGCGACGGCAGGTGAACGGCACGTGCGTGAAAAGGTGAAAGGAGAACGCGAGGAACAGGGCAAAAACGAATGAAAAGCGCGAGTGTACAAGGTGTGTGTGCAACACAGGGAAACGTCGAGGGGGGAGGGGCGGTTAGAAGGGGAAGGAAATTTAGCGAAAAGAGGAAAAACCCGTCGAGATGTCGCGGTGAACGGAAGAAAGAGGGAAACAGATTGGGACACGCGCGAATATTCGTTCTGTTTCGTCCTCGTGACAGGTGGAAACGGGCGGAATAACGGGATAAACGTTGGAGCAGAAAAGTAATCGTTGAGTAATCGTTGAAAGAATGTGTGCAGCTATTAAAGAGTAACTAAGTTTTTAGTTTCGTTATTAATTGGAGTAATCAGATATTGTTGCGTTTAGAGAATATTATTTTGTTCACTCGTGGTACTTTGGTACACGCGTTTGAAATTTTCGTGCTTCGCCAATGAATAATATGTAAATTGATCTAGTATAGTGGAGTTTGTAGTAAAAGCCATTTTTCTGGTATTAAATGTAGTATTTAATTTAATTTTTCTTCTTCTCTGTTTCTTTTATGCTTGAATATTCACATCATTTTCGTTTGCTTTTGTGGAAAAATTATATATATATAGTGTCTTCGTCTTTCTTGAAGAAAATCTTGTATTCATCATTTTAGTTTTTCTTCTCTGAATTGCAGAAAACGCGTGATATAATACGTGTAAGTAGAATAGGTTATGGCAAGAGAAGATATCTAATTTCGAGTTGATCACTCGTGTAATCTTTCTACATTAGAATTCATCATTTCATTAACAATTTTAGACTGGATAAGATGGACAGGTTTCAATATTTATTTCTTTCGAATCGATAAGAACATGTAGAATTGATATCAATCGAGGTTGAAAAATGTGTGAAATTAAGGGCAACTTTTTATTGAGAAATGTAATTATTCTACTTCCCTTTCAACGCATATTCATTCATTCAATCTCAATTATTCATGCATAGTATATTCTCGGGTACTCGTTCGAAACTAACCAACGCTGCAATAATTTTATAAGACGGAACTACGATCAGAAAGAAACTTGAAAAGAATATTTCGTACATTTCAAATGATTAAGAAATCATTTAAACGACGCGAAAAGAAGACTCTACAATTAAAACGCGTGCTTCATCCCCTTCGAGGAGAAGAGATGGCGATTCTCTTCCAAAACCGTCGCAACGACGCCATGTCCTAGACCTAAACTCTCCCCCTACGCAAACAGCAAGAAAAAAAGAAAAGGAAAGAGAATGAACACCGCCATGGAGAGCGTGAAATCTCGCGAATGATCTGGCCAATAACTCCGCCAGATATCCCTCCTTCCGAGGTAAACCGTTAGAAGTATCCTTTCGAGGGCGCAGATGGTGTCTCTCCCCCCTTTCTTCTTTTTTTTTTTTTTTTTTTCATCACGCTGAACATCGTGTGCGTGCTCATGCACGCTCGGCCATTCGCCACTGACTGCGTGTGTGCGTGCGTGTGTGTGTACGCGCGCGCGCCAAAAAGGGAAAAAGGAGAAAAAGAGAGGAAAAAAAAAACGGGAGAAAAAACGAAAAAAAAATCCTCCCCTAGGACCACTCGGCATCCGCGTTAGCATAGCCAAGGGATACCACCCCGATCGAAACGACCAACCCCCTAGATCTCTCTCTCCCGCTCTGTCTCTCGCTCTCTCCTTCTCTCACCCTTGTCTCGTGCGTCGATGCAAAACTGGAGGAGGTGGATCCCTGCTTTACACTCGGGGCTTGTAACACACCACCCTCCCCCCCTTCTGCCACCCCTTCTGGCTAGCTGGGCCTGCTGATTGAACTGGCTCGACACTCTGCCTCATTTTGTCGCCCGTGTTTCACCCCTCGTTCGCGTTTCATCGCGTAAGAAAGTTTCCATCGTTTCCAGCGGCGAAATCGAAGAACGCGCGGAGTAACTATGCCCGGCGGGAAGGCCGTTGATGGGGAGTGAAAATGACCAGGTACGTGCGACAGGTTTTTGGCTGTGATTTGCCGCGAGTTGTTATATTATGGTGAAATTTGCGTTGGATCATCGTGAGAGGAATTCCTCGTTACGAATGTTCATCGTGGTAGGTCGTTCGATTTTACGTGCAACTTCAAGCGGCAAGTGTCTGTATCATGCGACGTGAAACGTTAGAGGAAAGGTTTGGGAGGAGAGAAACTCTGGAAGGAAGATTCTGGATGTATAATCGAGGATAATATACAGGAAGAGAAGCAGTATGTGTAATAGAAATCGATGGGAAATATAATTTGTAAACGTGAATGATGAAGATCTCGAAGGGCGAGATTAAAATTAGATTAGAAAATTATCGGACGTCGTAGAGTACTCGTTGGATTTTAATGGTAACTCGTCAAATTGAAAAGTTAAGAGGAACATGAAGCCGAGGGATAAAGTTAGATTAGAAATAGAAGAAGAAGCGGTGAACTATTTTGGTGTTTGATAGTTTGGAGGAGACATGGTTCAAACAGTGAAAGGTAATTTATAATTCATGGTGAAGATGAAGAGTGAAGTTTAAAGGACGAGAATTAGATTAGAAAGGTATCGGATACTATGGATTGATGGTGGAACATTGGACTTCATATCCATTTATTAGCAATTCAGAAAATTCGGAAGAAAGTTAAGGAAAAAAGAGACTGGAGAGTGGAATTTAAAGATATATTTCGATTAGATTAGCAAGCGAAACAATTCACGTGATAAACTATTTTGATGCTTGAGAATAAATATTGAAAATTCCATATTCCATAAATGTAATTTACAAACGAAGATGGAGATCAAAGTTTGAAGGATAAGGGGAATGTCACAGAATAATTTTATTGAGGAAATTGAATTTCAATATTTTAGTATACTAGTAAAAAAAAGTAATAAATTGCATTTAATAGGTCCCTCATTTCTTACTCTACTCGGTCCTCATTTACCAATTGGAAAAACGCATTTTTAAAGAGTGTAGAAGGTTAAGAGGGAAGACAGAAGATGGGAGTTGAAGTTTGGTGAATGGAGTTAAAGACAGGAAGATGGAAAAAATGAATTAAAAGTTTTAGAAGAGAGTTGAAATTTGATGTTAAAGGGATTTTTCGTCAAACGTTTGTACACGAGCAGACCCTGAATCGTAGAACTGAAAAATAAAATTGAAGATGAATCTGGAAGGAATTCTGTGGAATTTCACGGAAGGAAGATTCCTCTAAGAAAGAGCATTTTGTGCGACGGACGAGGGTTAATTGTCTGAAGATGGAAGGAGATGAACGCTGAAATTGATGAAAGGAACTGAGTTCGAACGACGAAGATAAAGTTAAGCCAGTGGGTTTTATTGATGTAGAAAAGGTGGAAGATTTGCGAAAGAAATCGGCCGGAATATAGTTAAGGAGGATTTTAGGGTGGCGAGAATCGAAGGGTGGTGAAAGAGGTGCAGATTGATTCCGTGGGATTCAGTACTTCCTTCAAGTACAGTATCACGAATAAAAATTCTGCGAGTGAAAAGAGTCTTGAAGTATGAAGAATTTTTATACTTCTGCGCCGGTGCTTTGAGGAAGAGGGCGCGGAAAGAATTCCTAGCCCTTCTTCAATAACTTTTCCCCCGAGCAAGAAAATATTTAAGTTGGAATTTAAGGAGCTTACATCATCGATGAAGAAAATCGTGTTTCTTGCTTTTTAAATATCCGGATGTTTTTGTTGAAGGAAATGCTTGGGGAATGGGAAATTCCTATTAAAACACACGTGCAGAAACCGTTTGAGTTGTTTCTGTTGTATAAAATGAAATAGTTTAGAACTTTCTTGTAACTATCGTGATTATATCGTGGTAAAGTTTATAAATATAAAAAAATATATATATATATATATAGAGAGAGAGAGAGAGAAAGAGAGAAGCTACATGGTAATATATATTTCAACAATAACAACAATTTCATTAATTGCAGAGACTTATTATGACCGTGTCAAATATTGATCATAATCATGAAAATATATAGTCTGACAAGAGATAGAGAGGGATTAAAGAAAATTATGGTTTTTACTTTTTAAATATCCTGGAATTTAAAAGTTGAAAGAATAGTTGAGACGTGAACAAGTAGAATATTCTTTTCACTCAGCGTACATATGTTTGCAGTAAACATGCTGTATACACGTTTGCAACACATTTTTCAAATCAGAATTGCGTGTTATCATGCATTTATGAAATATCCAAATAAAATATAAATGGCACGCAAAATAGTTTCCAAGCAGAATAGTTCCCTATATTTTCTTAACTGTACGTTCAAAACTGTACGTTTACATCAAGATTGTCTCGATTAATTTTTTACTCTCATCACTTCGTAGCTTCGTACTTAGTTGATTTTATTATTGTATGCATCTTCGAGTGGCACGTTCGAGGCAACTGGTAGCCCTCGTGGTGATGATTTCTCTAATGTTTTGATCGCTATCGCGAACAATTTGTCCTTTCCTGGAAGTGAACATTAATTATCGTGGCGCGTTTGAAGGAGCGTGAAAATCGCGGAGATAATTAATGGGGGCAGAACGAGGGTGGAGGTTGGTCTCTCTCTTTCTCCCTCTCTCTCCGTCTCTCTCTCTGGCTCACAGTGACGGCAATTTCGTCACGGGCGTAACGTCGGAACGTTTTCCACGTGTGTGCGCTTCGCGAGAAAAGAAAAAGACGCGGACAAAGACAAAAAGAAGACGGGAGATAACGCGGCGTGTACCTGATGTAAGTCGAGCGAGCGGAAAAAGGAATCCTAAATCTAATTGGCATGAATACACCCCGGGCCGAGTCATTACGAGAATAGTTGAATTAAACGAGCTGGAAAATAGAGCTTGCGCCCGACGTTCAAATTAATATGTGTTGCCGCTGAAAAGAACGATTCGTACAAAAGAGTGAAACACCTCGCCATTGCGGGTTGAAATTGAAAAAAAAAAAAAGAAAAGGAAAATAATCATAATAATCACAGTAGGAATTTCGAAATGTAACGTGGTTGAATTTTCTCTCTTTTTCTTTCTTTTTTTTTTGTGTGTGTGTGCCTGTTCACGAATTTTCAACGAAACGGTTCTACTCCTTTTCTCCCCTGTTGAAACTCGAGAGCCCGTGTAAACACTTGCGCGTAACACTTAAAAACACACACCTCCGAGTGGTTAACATCTCGTACGAAATTCAATAATGTATTCAAAAGCGATTCGTACGTAACTGTTCGCGCGTGTGTAGATTGCATTATGCTCGTGTTGTTTTAACCGGGGGATCGAGATCAGGCTCGAACATCATTCGAACCGAGGATATTCGATCGAGATTTTATAATTTCGATTCTCGCGCCGGAATTAATGAAATTAATTTTTCCGCGCCGTATATGAGATTATAATAAATTCATATCAGCCCGATAGTTGTAAGTAATTCGTTCGATAATTCGATCATCGAGACAATTCGTTGTTTCGAATTATTTTCCATTTCGCGCCAAGTTAAATAATTGTTCCAAATGATATTGGTGAAATAATAAAATTGTTCGAATATAATCAACTATATATTATATAATATATATTTGTTATATATGGAATATATAATAAATAATATATCAAACATCATTTCAGATAAAAGAACGAAGCTTGCCCGAGATAGTAATCAATAAGAAGCTTTCTTTCAATAGAAAGTTGTAATTATGGAAACGTCAGCAATAAAATGGATGTAAAAAAAGAGAGAGAGAGAGAGAGAAAACTTGAGATGAAAAATTGAGAAAAATTTTGGAGTTCTGATCGAACGGATATCTGCCATTTTCTTCGTCCTCTTACGCTAGAAAAGAAAAAAAAAAAAAATGTAGCTGAAGAAACGTAAGGAAAAGTAAAATGCAAGGAGCACGAGCGTGTAATATTTCTTTTTACGTTTATTTCGGCATTTAGAATCGTCGGCAGGTTGCATCATTGTTGTGTAACAACTGGCGAAAGAGCGTGAAAAAGAAAAGCCGCGAGAGAAGACAAAAAGAAAAAAGTCGAGGCCCGGCGGTTGGGAAACGGTGCACTTTTTTCCCCCCCGGCCGGCGATATTTTCCATTTTAATGAATATCAGTAAAGAAGAACCATCGCATTACAACGATGTGATCTCACTTGTGCAATTTTGCTTCATTTCCTGCGGACTTCGTTTGGCTTTGCTCGGCCGTCTTTGCGTGCTTAATGTGTATTTGCATGTATTTCTTCTGTTTGCACTGTTTTTGTCGGCGACTATGTGTCCACGTTTTTCCAGCTATGAACGCGTCAGTCGAATTTTTCGAAGTGTTTCGCACACTCGAGATTCCGCGAGTTTCGCGTTTTATTCTGCTAATTTTAGAACGAAGTTCGGCGTTGTTTTCGGCACTCGTGCGACTTTCGGACCACTGACTTTTCGTGGTTTTTGGTTTCAGGATCAACGAAATGGTCGTCGAAAGGTGGCAATTTTCGACAGTTCCGTTAATCATTGGAACGTTTTAATTTTATAGCTCGGTCATCATCTTGCGACGATTTTAACGCGAGACCTCGAGAGTCTGGAATTTTGTCTCCAACATTGTCCTCCTATTCTAATAATATTCTGGAGATCATAAAACGGGGGATTCCGTCGAACGACACTTCTGCAGATCGTGAAGTTAAGATCGATGTTGCATAACCGGGTTTAAAATTAACAGATTTATTCGTAGACAGTTTAAAAGCGACAGTCACATTTACGGCTGGCAATACGCACAACACATGTGCGATATTTACATAGGCAATCAATAAATCAGATGGGTTGGAAATTCCAAAACTATAAACTGACAAATCGGAGAGAAAGTTTAAGAATTTCAGAGTATTCTGTCGAGACTATCACGTGTAGAATGATGAGACCTAAGATATTAAAAAATCGAGAGTGTCTCAGATTTTTTAGTAGTTCGATCTCGTGATTGTTTTTGAAATTCTGGAATTTCTTCGTCTCAAATTGCTTCAGTTTCGGTTAATTGACAAATTAAGAATGGACTGAAATGTTAATAATATATTTCAATATATAATACATACACAATGCACGATATATTTATCCTATATACTATATATAATTATATATGTAATATTTGCCCTATAATGTCTTCTGAACATCTAATAATTATTTTAAGCATCCTATATTATCTACACGATGCTCCAGTGCAGGCTCTCAACACTCGATTGAAAAAACGAGGAAAATGAATTTCTACAAAATTCCGCGCACGGAAATATCAATCCAGCCCCTAATAAAATTCAATTTGCCCGGCAGCTGAGCGAGAAAATCCATTAACGAGCGTTAATTCGATATCTTAATCGTCGCAATTTTTACACAATTTCCTAATTAACCCCGCGAACGTGAATGAACGCGAACGAGAAATGAAAATGAGAATTCCCTTTAACCCTTGCCTCGATTGCCCCGCCACTGCAAATATTATAAATCATTCAGCGAGAAAAATTCTTGGGAAGGAGTTACAGGGAAGAAAGGTCGAAGAAGTGGCACCTCAATAAATTTTCACTCGTTAAAATCTCAATTACGAGCGGTCGTCTTTTTTTTTTTTTTTTTTTTTGTGGAACGGACTCTCGTTCGAAAATAGCAGGCACGAGAACAGGCCAGGAAGGAAACAAAAGGTGCGAGAACACGACGTCTACAAGAAGCTGGGCTACCGTTTTCTTTTCTCTTCCTTTCATTCTCGTCCCGTCGTTTCGTGGGCCTCCTTTCGTGTCTTTTTTATTGTTCGCCACGTGAAAGACCAAGAGAGAGAGAGAGAGAGAGAGAGAGAGAGAGAGGGAGAAGTTTTCCACCCCTAATTATCGGCGAAAAGTTTCGACCTCCTTCGGCTCCGTGTCAATGAATTAGAATTTTTTTTCTTCTTTTTTTCGAAAGTCGATGCTCGCACCTTTCGACCGATTGGACACGGGTCTCGAAGAATTTCTCAGGGTAACTTTAAATTAATTGGTTAAATCGAATTTCTTAAGTATGATTTCAAGATGCTTGCAAGAAATTTCGTTCCTTGAGCCTCGTGTTTTGTATTTTCTAGCGATTAATATCTCGGTCTCATTTTTTACGCGATTGTGTTATTTTCTTTTTTTTTTTTTTTGTATTAAACTTGTAGAACTACTTTCATACTTTACTCATAGAATTGTTCAAACTGACGCTTTAATTTACTATTGAATCTATTAAAAATCGTGTAATTGAAAATCACATGGGAAAAGAAAAAAAGATAAAAATTTCCCTCAACATCTTAATAATGTTTCAATTGTACGAATAAATTACGTACAATAATTATGCAACTGAACGGAATGAAAACGGTCAGCAGAAATGGTAAAATAAATTCTGTTAAAATTCATCTTGTTATCGTCCGAAGAAACGGACAATGGAAAACGAGAGAAAAAAGAAAAAAAGGGGGAGGGGAAGGGAGATTGCTTGTTCATATTTCAATCACAACCGGAGTAACCACTGTCGAGTGGCTGCGTTTACAACTGGTAATTGTTGCAGTCGAAGGCATTCCAGCAATAGCGTGGGTCGTTCTGTGGAAACGCCAAGGAAAAACGTCTTTGCTCCCTTTTCCACCTCAGCTCTTCCGTTTCTGCCTCTCTTCATCCGATTCCCTTCTCTTTCGAACTATCGTTCACTTCGTTCCTTGGCCAACCTCGAAATCACTTCGTTCTCTCGTTTGTACAGTGCATGGTTTATCTGAAACTTCTTTTCCTTCGAAAAAGTGACTAGCTTGTTTCGAAACTTTAAAATTCAAATTGAAATTGCATATTCATCGCAGAATGTCAGAATGTCAGTTGTTGAATCTTAGTTATTTTATCATCAGATGATAAATACTCTACTCGAGATATTTTACATATTTTTTCCGTATTATGTATACATAAAAATCTACAGTCTTCTTATGAAGAAGATGTACGAATATTAGGTGCGTATTTTAAATTTATACGAGTACTTATACTTTTATACTTGTATACTATATGTAATATATACTTGTACTATATTTTTTAATTATATTTTAATTACTTCGTATCATTAACCGTGATAAGTCGATATCGAAGGTGATGTTTCATATTTTTTTCTCAATTTAATTATTTATTTTCAACTATTTTTATTTATATATATTTTTATATTCTTTACATTAATATATTTGTTCCTTTTATTACAGGTCATCGTATTTTATGTACATGTAGGTGTTTTTAATTTTAGTCAGAAAAATCGTCATGTAGAACATTGTACAAGCTCCGAATGAACTTTTCCCTTTATACTACAGGTGATTGATACATTCGTTATAAAATTGATTTATCTCGTCGGTTAGACTTTAAGAAGCTTCTCGCACGAAGGAAATTATCGCTTACAAAATGCAAATGATCTTGTAACTCTTAGAAGTTCACCAATCAGGCGACTATATACGTATTTTCTAAACGCTTGAAGCGATTTTTTTTTTTGACGTTGAAATTAATCATACGTTTTACATAATATAGACGCTTGTTTATTACGCTTCGAGAATATTTAGATTTCCTTTTGAGATACTGACACGTTCTCTATCCTTTCGATCATTTCTCATTTCATTCTGCTTTTCATTGTTGGATGATTACTTGCGTTTCAGAAGCGATATAATTATTTTTCTGTTATGACCGGTAATATTTTTCCAAAATTCAGAGAAAATATTCCATCTAGCATTTTCAAGATACATTGAAACTTCTCAAATTCTTTATCTTGATGTAATCGTAATGGATAAATATTTTATACTGATTGTAAAAAAAAAAAAAAGAAAAAATAATAATGAAAAGGAAATGATAAAACTCCAATTTGTATCAATGTCAAGAATTGTAGTAAATTGAATTTTTTCGCAAAATTGTAGACTCCGCGACAAGTGAAAGAAATAAACAGAGAAGGTATTAAACGAATCATTAGAGTCCCCTTTCATAAACACAATATTAAGAACATCGATCGAAACAGAAATTAGCTAATAAAACGTTGGATTAATGCTGTTAAATTAAATGTTAGGCTCTTGATGGAAGAGAATTTCTACAAAATTTATACATTCTAAAATCGCAGATAATCAAACATCCAGTCGCAACGAAAAAAAAAAGAAAAGAAGTGAAAGAAAAGAGGGAAACAAATCCAAGTGAGTCCGGCCGATTTCTCAAGCATAAAATCATCGTGCATCCATGTACCTGCATCTAGTTCTTTTTCTTTGTTAATTATCGCACAGGAAACCCGCGATCATTAACGATCCATCTGTCCCTTTCTCCTCCAGCTCTTATTTTCCAAAGTGCAATCGCGCTTGAATTACAGCTTACCGCGACCACGATCTAATATATCAGACTACAAATGGTGGAAACCACGGATCGTTGAATCGTTGGCCGAAAAAAAAAAAGAGACACGTCTTCGAAAGAAAGTCTCCCGATCTGACCAAAAGCATTCTTTCAAAATATAAGATTCGCATGAGACACTTTTTATGAACATATCATGAGTTACGTGTGTCAGATGAAATATTTTGACATTTCATTAGCAGTTGAGGTGAGACTTAATTATTAGACTTGATAATGTTCAAAATATAGTATTTGTTGTAATGGATGAATCAAATTTTTAGATAGATTCTACGTTTTCAATTATCTCCACGAAAGCGTATAATGAATGTATACAAATAAATTAAGAAATGTATATATTATATAAAATAAAAATGTACAATCTGTATCATTACATCAATCAACTGTAAAACAAATTTAAAAATACAATATAACAATTGCAAGATGTTTAATACAGATAGATACACTTTTATTAATTATTAGCATATTTTACAGCAATCGCAAAAGTATTGAAAAAACCCACGACTCACTATATCATTATTTAATATTCAATTTTTTACTAGATACATTGTAATTAAAAATAAATTACAATTATAATAATTTGGAAAAAGTACAATTAAAAGTATGTTATAATATTCTTCAGATTTCACCAATATAGCAACGATCAATCGTCTCACGTCACGGTCTCAACGAAATTCCAAAATGTTTCATACAATTTACGTATTTACGCACACGTGACAGATAAAAATCCTGCTGTGGTAAATGTTCGATTACTTTCACGAGCCACTGTAATTCCACGAAATCTATTTAACCGGTTAAAAGGCTATAATCCCCAGAAAGAGAGAGAGAGAGAGAGAGAGAGAGAGAAAGAGAGGAAAAAAATAAAAGAAAAAGAACAGCCAGCGACATACATGGTCGTTCATCCTTTCTCCCTTTAGACTCTCCGTCTTCAACTTTTTTTCTCACTTTTTGTTCGTCGTTTTCAGTTTTCTTCGTTCCCTTCGTGGCATTTCGTTTCTTCGTGATCGCGAGGTATCGTCCCTAAGAACGCGGCTCGTCGGATAATGAATGGCGAGAATGGAGTGCTGGGTCGTCTAAGCTCGATCCACAGGTGCGGATGCTGCGCTCGTTTCGCGACGATGCCGCCGGAAGTTGCTGCGCGGCGAGGCGTTCCTTTCTCCGTAAGCGCTGTCCTCTTACCGGCTCCGTTTCAATCGCAGTCGTATTTTAAACGCTGCGTTAAGTATAGCCTGATTTCTCTTGTCGAATGTCTGTTTGGAAATTGCGTCTTTTTTTTTTTTTATGTAGAAGCATAAATATTAGAGTATTTTATTTAATTTTGATATTTAAAGATGATTTAATTTAATTTTGATATTTATAATATTAATTAATATTGTTAATTAATATTAATAAATTATTTATTAATAAATATATTAATTAATATTAATAAATATAATAATAATTAATTTAATTTAATTTTGGTATTTAAAGATAAATTTAGAGAGGAATTTTGTGACGGAGCAATTGTTTCCTTTAGTTTTTAACGTGTTTGGAATCGTTAGCGTTTTAAAAATTTATTGGCTGTTTTAACTGGTAATCTTTTTTAATTGAAGTTAGTATTCGAAGATTGTAAAGTTTATTTTCTCCGAGTGAAAAGAAACTTATGATCGATCGATCTTCTGCGATCTTGTACGAGCTGCACCAATTTTTATAAATTATTTACGAATTATTTTGACAAATTTGTCATTATTAGTCATTTAATCTCTCTCTTCACCTAATCTCAAATTTTCTAAAAATTTTATCCTTCACTAATCCAAATAATAAAATTCCGACTTGTCAGGTAAAAAATATCGCGCAATATTTCTCTATTTTAATATATTTATCATACATCCTGATGTTACATATGATTTATAACATTGTACACAAAATTGAACTTTGAAGTCTTCCTACTTTTCGCTCACCGAAGAATCTCACAAGCTACAAACAAAAATATCGTACCATAAACTCAACTTCTTCATCTCATCTCAACTCTCTCAAACATTTGTTAAAAATGTTCCGTCAACTTGCACGTGTGCGATGAACACTTGGAAAACTTGTTGCGAAACCGAACGAAACGAAACGAAACGTCACGAAACTGAAGAAAATTCCGAAAGTATAAGCCTACTAAGCCCCCGAAAGTATAAAAAGATTTCTCTCTCTCTATTGTTACAAATACACGACACAGAGGATACAGATCCGACTATGGTGGGACGGTGATCCGCGAATTAATTCCCATGCAACGTGGCGATGCACCAGGCGTTCATCGCGTAAACGATCGCGGATTAAGGACATAAGCGCGGAATACAAATTGCCAGGAAGTTTTCGACGAATTGTAAATCGCCGGCTCTAATGCGATGTTCAATTATGAAGGCCGTGTATAAATGACTGGTGTATACAGAACAGCCGAGCACCGCGTTTAATGAATGGCGGTTTCGCGGGCTTAAGGCCGATTCACACCTACCCACGCGGATCGTTGCCCACGAGGGGAGGGAAGAGAAACGTGATTTGCGTGCGTTTCTCTCTCGTCTTTTTCCTTTTTTTTTTTTTTTTTTTTTTTTTTTTAATCGCTGTTTAATTATTCGAGGGCAAAAGGACTTCTTTCCTCGTTTATTTCTTTGTTCCTTTTTTACAGTAGCGGTTAGCTGTCGAGGAAAAAGTGATTCCTTGTAATCTCTTGTTTTTCTGCTTTATGGGAAAGTTTGTGTATTGATGTGTAGCAGTGTTTTATGTGTTCATTGTCAAATTTCGATTTCGATACTTTCTTATGATTAAGCTCGATCTTTAACTGATGTTATTGATTGAGTATTTTATATTAAATATAATGTTATAATATTAAATAATATATATTATTTAAAAATAATAAAATATTATTTTATAAATTGTGCTTTAGTTTCGATTGTTTAGCCATGTTTGATCTTTAACTGAGATTGTTAAATTATTGCTTTCAGACATGTTATAAGTCCAATGGACGCGTTACAATGTAAATAAATTACATTCATATTAAATGTTACGTGCAGAGTATCAAAAAGTTCAGTTACGAGATGTACGAAGAGAATTTCTTATCAATTTCAAAATTTGGTGTGTAATCAAATTATTATTCAAACTATACAAAGTTACAAAGTCGAAGGTATTTCAAACTTCTTTTCGTAAAAAAAATCCAGAGAACAGAGCATCAATGGATACTTAGTTTGAATTGAATATCACTGTTCTGCTCCCTGTACAAAAATTATTTTAATAACAGGGTATAATTTGACAATGAACGCGAAACAAAGATGTTATAAATTTCAACGAAACGCATTGAAATTCTCAGTATATCGTACATCTAGTGTTTCCTCACTTTGTAAAATACGTTGAAATATTTGGAGTGCTTTATGAATTTAGATTTTTTACACATCTTTTCGAATAGAACGAGGAAGTACCTAAAATTCACCTAAAGACAGGGCCGAGAATCAAAACCATCCAAAACAAACGATATTATATGAAATCTTATCCGCGAGCCGTCTCATTCTCAATATTCTACTTCCTCGCGAGGGAAACGATAAAAGCAAATTGACTCATCGATAAACGAATTAATTGCTCGAAACTTACTTCACTCTCTCTCTCACTCTTTCTCTATCGTGAAGTCGATGTATCGTGTCTCTCATACCAATCGCGCAGCGTTTAAAAAAAGGGAAGAACGAATCGAAGAGAAGTTGTCCGACGGCGTGAAAGAGAATCGGTCAGGTCGGGTTTCGGTTTTCGTTAAGGGTGGCCGAACGGACGGCCAATTAGAAAGAGGATTGTATAATTGGGGAGATAAAGAATCAGCTGGATACTCGTCCCTGGGCACCTACCAGCTGCCGTATGCACAGCCCCCGGGACGAGATTGCCAAGGTGAAGGAAAAAGATCGAATCATCCTCTTCATCGTCATCATCGTCCTCGTTATTATTATCATTATTGTAATCGCCGACAATTTTGTCGTGGTTGTGCTCCTTGAATTCAGCGCCAGGGAACATTCCTCCTTCTTTCCTATCCATCTCTTTGTTTCGAGTAATACTTTTCTACCCTCGTTCTTTTTTTTTTTCTCTTTTTTTTTTTGGAAATTTTATTTTAAGTTAAGAGTCGATTGCTAGTTTCTTGGTTTTTTTTTTTAATATTGTAGCTGAACAAGGAGAAGCTTTTTTTTTTTAACATTGTCGTGGATAACAAAATTTTTCAATTGCACGTGTATTTTATAATAGAATTACTAATAATAAATTACTATAATAGAACACACTGTAGAATAATAATAGAATATTAATATTAATATTAATAATATTGCTAATGAAAATATTAATATTTTACAGATTTTTTGTGTGCAAAGTATCATTCAATTTTTCTAGTTTTTGAAATAAACATAGTAGGCTTAGTCTTGATAAGTTTAAACGGGGATTTACATGTAGAGATTTGTAGAATTGTGAGTTTTTCTAGAGAAAATAATTAACAAAATGCAAATGTATTCAATATTAATTTCAGCAATATTACACATCATTTCGAATGAACATAATAAATCAAAGCTGAACTTGAGGATCAACACGATAAACTGCAGCAAAATTTCGGAGTTTAAGCTATTCCAGCAAAACGAAGCTAATCTAAACCCGAAAATTGAACTAACTTTACTACGAGGCTCGGTTACTTCTCCCTGCTCCCTCATCGTAGTTTCAAAATCATTCAAACACGCACGAATGACTTAATCACCGATTTACACGCCGCGCTGAAGATTCACCGAGCCAGCTCGTAAATTCAATCGAACAGTCGTTTCTTTTTTTCTTCTTCTTCTTCTTTCTTTTTTTTTTTTTTTTCTTTTCGCACCGGTGGCGCGATAGGGATCTGAAAAATCGCGGCCCCGTCTCCGATTTCACGATTTCATCCCCTCTTCCGCCACCCTCTCGGCCCACTTGCGACGCTGGCATTCCAATTAACGCTACAACGTTGCGCGATCACAAGGGCATCAGTCTCGCGTTTCTTACCCCGTCTGAAATCGTTATCGGCCGGCATCTTTATGTTCAGCGTCATCATTCACGTGCAACTGGTTTACATTGTCACCGTTGCCCGGTGCTTGTAATTTTAATGGAACGCCGGGTAATCGATAACGAAAATTACTCGTCGGCGATTCCCTTCTTTCCTTTCTCTCTCTTTCTCTCTCTCTCTCTCTCTCTCTCTCTCTTTCGTTCTTCTCTCCTCTTGCTCTTTCGGCGTGCACCGCCTTCGCGGTGGACGTCGTTATCATTAGCATCATAATCGTCATCGTGCGCCATTAAAGAAAAGAACCAGTTTCCAGGGGGGCTCTCGCGCCACCTCTCTCTCTCTCTCTCTCTCTCTCTCTCTCTCTCTCTCTCTCTCTCTCTCTCTTTCTCTCGGTCTCGCGAGAAATTGCGTGCGAAACCCCGCTTCTCCGACTTCTCTTTTGCCAATCACGATATTGCGTAAGCGCGGCCTCCTTATAATTGGACGTTTGCTCGATTGATTTTTCTGCTCGGTCACTATGAATTTCAGAGGCTCGGCTCCATGGTTTTTAGTTGGTTTCATTTTTATTTTACCTTGGAAAGGAGAAGCTTCGGTAAAAAAAAAAAAAAAAAAAGAAAGAAAAAATGTAGAAAGTGTACTGGCATTTCCTTGAGACTTTTTTTGGAAGTTATAGTGGGAAATTATAGTTGAGATTTCTAGCAGCGCGTAATTGGATCTTGAGGATTTTTCTTTGTTAATGTTTCGTGTGTTTTATTATTTTCGTGATTTAGCTCTCGTTCGGTAAATGTAACGTTTAACGAAGATTTATTTTATGATTAGTTTGTTTCTCATTTCTCACATCAGGCGATTTCAAACAGAAGTAGCAAGATTTCACGAAAGTTGAATCATTAACGTGATCTTTAAATGAATAAATAAATAGAATGCACGAAATATTACAAAACCAATTACACGATTATACTTCAATTAAATCCAATAATTTCTAATTTTGATCATTAAAGGATTCAGTTCAGAAAGTCACAACAACTTTCAATTAGAAAAATTAGAAAAATTCCCTGCTGATCTGATCACGCGACTATTTCATTGAATTAAATTTCAGTCCAACAATTCTGGTCACTCTAGAAATCTAATAATTTCCAATTTTAGCCGATAATTTTCAAATTTCGGAAAATTTGGAAAACCACTGAAATCACCCAATCAGATTACAATAAAATCAAAATAAACTCTCCCTCCCTACGGCCTAATTCGTGCTATCGAAAATTTACTAGTGCCGAAAGTTTTAAGGATTGACCAGACGAATAAATCGGTCTTAAGTCACGACGACAATCCTGATTGTCGCGCCGAATAACAAACCCACGAAATATAACAGGAAAGAAAAATTCCTCGGTGCTTAAAGTCCAATTACACGTGCCGAAGGGGAGAAAACCCAACAGCACACGCGATTCCACTGTTATGATAATCACTATCATCCCCCTCCTTCGGGCCGGATCTCCATCATCTCGGGCAAGACTGCATTCGCGCGGGCATAATCGAGCATACACAGAGGCGAAACCAAAGCTATTTGATTTTCCATAGAATTCATGCGTACACGTCCCCGGGAAAAAATTCACTTCTCTTTCCCTATTCTCGGGCTCACCCCTTTCTGCAGTGCGTCATCTGGGTCCCATTGGGACCCACGTGCACGTGAAAACGATTGAAAGGTGTCTCGTTCTCTCCGTCTATCTGTCTGTCTCTTACGCAGAAAAAAAAAAGGGGGGGAGAGAACTATACTAGGCAGTCTAGTGTAAATATAGAGATCGTTTGGTGATTCTGCGGTGACGCTTTGTGGGCCTTTCATCGGGATGTTTTATCGTGACGGGGCGATCATAGAACGTAGGCAACAGTTCGAAATCACGAGGTTCGAGAATGATGGAATTCGTGGCTTCTACGGGGGACATGACAGAGGGTTGTGTGCGTATTGCCTCGTCGATAGAGGCTGTTTGCAGAGGGAATTTCTCTGTTTGCGCGATGCGACTGTTTGATATCGCGGTGAGGAGGATCCTGATTCTTTTAATGGTGTGCATTAGTATTGTGGTATCTTGATCGTTAGAATGATGGTTAATGGAACAGATGGTTATTGGAACTTTGATCTATTGATCTATTAAGGAATAATTCGTTCTAATTTTCTTTTTTTTTTTTTGATTTCTTGAAATTTTATAGGTGGAAGAATATCGATCAGTGGAATAATTAATTGGATTAATCCATTTATATTCGGTATTGTTATTTATATCCTATGTTATTATCATATTGTAAATTTTACATTTCCCTGAAACTTCACGAAGATATAGAATCTAGGTCGAAGAATATCGATCGATGAATATTTAGATCTGGAATTTTTAGAAAAGAAAATGAGAGAAAATGACTCCGGGGTCGAATCCTTTTCACGACCATGAAACCACATGTGAATGTTTGACGTAACATTCGTTGCCCATGTGTGTTATCGTTCCCATGTTTTCTTAAGATTCTGTATACTACATCCAAATTTCCTAATAAAAAAAAAAGCCAGTGAACTATGAGAAACTGTGTTTCTCATTAATTAATCAAGATACTAATGTAAAAATTTGTAGCAAATACAGACATATCATCGTATATTTTCAGATATTTATGAAGTATAGCCTTGGATTTCGGATCTATTAACTCTATCACGATCCTCGAATTTTTACATTTCAATCTTGTTTTGAACATAAAATTCAAACGAAAGTTTATTCATATCGATGACTCTTTTACGTGTATATTTTATACAAATGGAAGATATTTATTATTATTATAAAACTATTATTGGATCGAAGAGAACGTAGGAAATTATAGTATAAAGGTAATTATGAATATTGTATGTAATTATACATTATATAACAATATTTATAATTATAAATATTTATATACAATACAATATTTATATAATTATAAATTAATGGACGCACTGAACATTTTTCTCGTCAGTTCGAAAATCAAGATGCGGAAGATTATAGATTCATTTTCTTTTTTTTTTTTTTTCTATTTATTTCATCAAAATATGGACGTGCATTTAAGAATTGCCCCGTGTCCACAGACAAATATAAGTTGTTGAAATTCTCAAAAAAAACTCCTGTCCCATCTCGAAGTCTAAACATTAAATTGACAGAAATTAACGAATCGTAGGAAATGGTAGAATTCGCACGAATTACTGGAATATCGCGTCGATTTACGTTCGTCGTTCACAAAGGGATAATTGATAATTTCCAGGAATAATTAATCTCTCTCTCTCTCTCTCTCTCTCTCTCTCTCTGTTCCGTTTCTTTTTTCACTCGAGAAACCGTTTCGATTTCAGTTTCGCGTAGAAATCGCCGTGTATCATTACCGCGACATTCGAGAAACGTTAACAACTGGTAATGACTAGAGCACGATGGCTTGAAAACCTGTCAACCGAGACACGAAGGCTTGCACAATACCGTTCCGGTAAATCGTGGCTCTGGCTGCAGGAATCCGCTTAGTCAGTCTCCCTTTAGCCGGAATAAATATTTCTCTGGAAACAATCGCCAGCGTTATGGAAACGAGATGCGGGAAAACGTTGCATAAAGACCAGCGCGAGAACCACCTTCGATCGATTCTTTTATCTGTTTGACCAGTCTTCTTCTTCTTTTTTTTCTTTCCACTTCTTAGAGAGGTTTTAATAATGTTTAATCAAGTAGGTATACCTCTTGCGAAAGAGAATGGAGATTTCAGTGGGGTTTAATTTTGCAGTCGGAGTGGTCTATTTTTTCAGGAGAATTTTACTCGTCGTTGCAGATTCGCTTGGATTTCGACAGTTTCGAATGGAATCGTCGATTGATTTTAAATGGAACAGGGTGGGAAAATGTTGGCAAGATATGTTCGTTTAACTTTTAATTTTAAGGAAAATTTTTAAGACAGGGAAAATTTGTTTGGCACTTTAGGAGATTAGGGATGATCTTTACCTATCTTCGATTTAATGAAAATTTGATTTTAAGTGTAGCGTGGAATTAATAGGATTCGCAAGTTTTGATAATGGCGTGTTCTAGTTTAAACAATCAAATAGATTTTAAAGTATAATGTTTGGTTACAGTTTGAGTATTAATTAATAAGCAAAAACGTTTGTTTTACAATTTTTATTATTCCGTCACAATGCAGATACATGTTCCTTACAATTAGTTTCATTCCAAGCAAACTGGAGCAATTTAATTTTCATTCAAACTAGAAGTAAAATTATCCGTACGTGCGTTCTAACGAAGAATCGTTTCTCATATTGTCGGCGAGCCGACAAATATTTTCTCTGCATGGAAGGCCGAATTTTACGTCAACTTGGAGAATGACGGATGGCTGTGAGTCCCTTGGCCGAAAGGGCCCCTCAGCGTACGCCACAGAAGGGCACGCCATAAGTGCCTTTTCGAATTTCTCGAGGATCGTGCATCAAGATACATCCCGGTAATCTGTCGATTCTTCGTGAGCAGGAAACATTTGGCAATTTCTTCGGGGCCCTCTTTTCATCGCGGCAGCTTCACTCCCCTCTTAGAGTTTTTCCATCTTTTTTTTTCTTCTTTCTTTCTTTGTTCCGCGCAACGAAAGCCGGAAATTTCACCGTGAAATAAGGAGGATGATCGATCGGTGTTCCTCCGCGGAAAAGGTATTCCTTCGTGGTACATAAAAATCCACGAAACTTTTATTTCCGGCACGTAGGAGAGCTCGAATGTTTACCCCTTTTGTCGCTGAAAACCGCTGTCCCTTGTCGAGCGAGTTGTTTCAAATTAGCGATTTAATGGCACTACAGTGGCTGCTCCACTTTTTCGTTATACCGGGGAATCGTTCTACTGAAAAGAAAAAAAAAAGAAAGAAAGAAAGAAAGAAAGAAAGGAACAAGTCGCCTTCGTTGTACACCGTGAAAAGATACGGAACAATCTCGCATTTTTTTCGTCCCACATTTTCATCGCAAAAATCGCGTTTCTCGGAATAAAAATATTCCCTTTAGGTTTCTATTAAATAATCCACCGCGAAACGAGCGCGTTATCTTCTTGTTACCGCGAATCTTCCCGTGGCTTTTGTTCGGTCTGCTTTCAGGGGGAAATTGATTATTCCGTTTAAGTTAATAAGCTCTTGGCAACGAAATTGTCTTTCAAGCAAAATTTTTGTCGCGAATAATATTTTCGTAATATTCAGTACAATACGTGTTTGTTTCTGAGCATTCGGTTCAATCATGGGTTCTTTAATTGTACGAAGCATTGAGATAATTGTTAATATTTAGCTACTGATTGACAATCTTGGTTAGGCTCGAATAAAGTTGTTCAACTTCGACTTGCATTATATGTTTTATTGGGAGAATACATTTAACCTTTTCTCGTAGAATATGCAGAGAAAAGGAATAAAATATCTTTACTTTCAGGTGTTCATTTTAAGCTGCTGTTCGAGGGTTTTTAATTATTACGAAGCATTGTTAGTAATTATCAATATTTAAATGTTTATTTAACCACTGGTTAATAATTTGGGCCATTCAATTTTAACTTATAGGAAAATGCTGTGAATGAGCGAATTTGAAGGGTTTTACCTGGAAATTGAAACACATTTAACCCTTCCTGTTAATCGATTGATCAAGTTGATCAACGATCTAGATTATTTAATATCAAAGAACACGATTGTTATTTTATACAAAATACAAAATAATAATATTTCTCCGAAAAGAAAGTCACGAATTCTACATAAAATTAAAGTCAACAGAAACAAGGAACAAAATTATTGAATTCAATAATGATCTAACGATTCAAAAATCCATATAGACATACTCTTCAGTCAATCGTATCGTTTTTCACTTTGAGAAACTTCGAAAATCGCGCGTTCATGGAAAAAATCATTACCGCTCAGAAAGTTCCTCCAATCCGCAATTTCACTCCCGTGAAATTAGCTCGAATCGCTAAACGTCTTTTCATCCGTTCGAAAAAAAAAAAAAAAAAAAAAAAAAAAAAAAAAAA
>NW_025109261.1:48550-54939 GCF_011392965.1 Frieseomelitta varia
AAAAAAAAAAAAAAAAAAAAAAGAGAAAAGAAAAAAGGAAAGGGAGGGCGAGGAATAAAAGATCCGTTACATAAAATTCCAGCTATCGGAAGTGTTTTATTGAGTCGCGCGGAGAAACGCGGTTACGAATAACAGATTGGAGCGTCAGTTCGAAACGGGGCGGCCCGTTTCCAAATAAAATTTCCGCCGGTGTACACGGAGCGGACGTCGATGCAATTATCGCGCGTCGAGCGTGGCCCGACTCGGTGACACGTTTCGCCGCACGAAAATTTCTATCAACAGGTTGTCACGGGGGGCTGGACGCGGTTTCCAAACGACTGGAATCACTTTCACCCCCGCGTGCTTTCGCCTGCGCTTTCTCTCTCTCTCTCTCGTTCTCTCTTTGTGTCTCAATTTCTCTGTGACGGAAATTGATGCGTGGCAGATCACGTTATTCGTTAAATAACCGTATCGATTCGGTGGCCACGATTGGAAATCGTTTTCACCGAATTCGCGTAGCGCTCTCCCGCCTCGTCGAAAACCACTGGAATTCAACAAACTCGATTTGAAGGGGGATTTCTGGATCGCGTGGATGCACGATTGTTTATAAAGGTGTTTGTGCAAAAATTCGTTTTATGAATTATTCACGTTCACTTCGTCGTTAGTTGTCTCGTTTTTTATCGCGTTGTATGAGAATTCGATCGTCGTGCAACGTTAAAGGGTTAAATATCATTGGTTCATGCAAAATAAATTATAGGAAGTTGTAGAATTGGAAAAACATGTGTGTGTGTGTGTGTTTTTTTTTTTTTTTTTTAAATAAACTTACCTTTAATTTTTCGATGATTGTAATATTTCCTGTTTTATTAATTCTTATCTTAGTTTTACTTCCTTAATTCTCAACTATTATTGGATATTATTGGATTATTATTACTGAACGTTGATGACGGTTTTGTATTAAATTGCTTAATTTTGAGACTTTTAATGGAAGCTTTATTAGACATTAATCACGGAGAATGTAAAATATAAAATGTTCGTAATCTGACATAAATTCTGTCACAATCATCCGTAATTTGACGATGTTAGTCAAGGAAAATATGAATTTGCATAAAAAAAATTTCATATTGCTAAAACTGTCGTATCAATTTATATGTATAATGATAGATTGCAGATCTTTATGCAATTTCATGGCTTTACGAGCACAACTAAGCGAGACTTGGACAAAAATTTCTTCCCTCTGTTAAATATTTTAACAAGCATTCGAGTTTTAATGATTCATAAAGGTACATTTGCATATTATACACATTGTCCATGTTCTTGCATTAAATGCATAAAATTTCGCAGTCTAATAATAGTCAGTTTCGTGTTACAAAACTATCGTATCGATTGATATAATATAATAAATTTCGTATCACTCGAACTATCTCCCCAATTAATAATTAACTTCCAGTTAATAAATAAATTACCACCAAAATATATTACTTTTACACTGCAGAAACTCCAGTCATTCTCTCAACAGACATAAATAGACACTCGTGAGTTTAAAAAAAAATTGAAAAAAACGAAAATTGCTCAACCTGTCTTCTTCGTTCTTCTCTCCTATACTGTTCGGATATAGCATTACACTTTTTTTAATAGACGGACGATTCAACGTCCGGATTGAATAATCCATGTTTACGTAGAGTTTCGTGGAACTTTGAGAGCAAGATAGTGATTATCGGCTGTCTGGTAATTTTTCTCAATTAACCAGTCTCGTCTGACCGTGCGCGCACATAATTCGTCGTGTATGCGTTCTATCGAACGAAATCGATCTAGGTTTTTTTCAACGATTATTTCGTACGTGAAATGATATCATTAAAAGTTGCAAAGTTTCATAGAGAAGAACAGTTTGTTGTGTGCAGTTTCGTCGTGCAAGTTCAACGTGGGGGAGAGGATCGTGGCTAGCGATCGGATCGATACCGATACTGTTAACTCATTAGAGACAAATGCTTCAACTTTTTCTATTTTTTTAAATTTTATAAAGTTGAGTCTAACGAGAGAAATGGTGATAATTATTAAAGAATATTTTTATCACCCTGTACATGGTTTGGGGTATGTTTGTATTAATAAAAAATGGACTCGGCTCGGATTAAATTTAAATAGTTGTCGAAAGGAGGGGGAAGTGTGATCCAAATTTCACAACAGCCAACAGCAAGTCTCATAATAATTTAATGAAAGTTTTATTAATGGAAAACCAAGAGTCGAGAAAGTGTTAGATTCATAACTTCGTAACGATGTGAATTTTGAAACAGTAAGCATCAACGAGATGTTATTATTTTTGTCTACACTTTTCTCTCTCCGATCTGTGTGTAATTTTTATTTTCAACTATTAATTTGCCATTACTGTCTGCCCCACGTAACATATAGTTTGAGATGAAATGAAATGAAATGAAATTCTCCAAAAAAATATCAGACATGCATCAACATTTTCTTATTAGTTAATCTAAAATTATATAATTCAATTTAATATAATATAAAATATATAAATATCGGAATATTGATTATTTTTAATTCGCTGGATATTTAAACGCGAGACGATGTTTAACATCAGATTGAAAATCGTAAAATCGTATCGTTGCAATATCGGTCTCGTCGCGCTAATCGCGCCAGTGTCTGACTCACGGCCCCGCGGATAATTTTCCTCCGCCGATACAAAAGTAAAACGAAGAATCCGCCGATTAACCCGTAACGTAATCTCGTCGAATCAGTTTCACCGTTTTATTCCTCGACGATATTAATCTCTTCGTAGCACCGGTTTTGGCGGCACTCGTTAATCGTAATAAACAGTTTCCCACTTTTATCGTTAATTAAAACCTCTGAGAAATGTCTTGGCTTGCGGAGATCGAGCGGTCTCAACATTCAGAGAGAAAAATGAAAAGAAACAGAAAAAGAAAGAATAAGAAGAAGCAAGAAATTGATTCTACATGGATCTCGAACGACTTTAATACGGTAATTAATAGTTGTTGGTATTTTGTAATCTCTCTCCGGATGAATTTAAAGCAGTTATTCTCATTGCATCGTTTTTTCTTTTTTTTTTTTATTCGCTTAATTTTACGTTTACAAGAGAGCCTTTTCGTTTTATTTGATTTCGTCGATTCTCCTCTCCTTTGTTTTTCGTTCTTTTTTTTTTTAAATTTGCAACGCCAGTGAGGGGGAAATCGAGCGTCGGATAAATTCGATTCTTTTCTCTTTCTCTCTTTCTCTCTCACTCTCTTTTTTCATTCGTTTCGCGACCCTGACGACTACCGAATGTTCTCTCGCTCTTGCCAAGCACCGTCATTAAGGTCGAATATTTAAATTGAATTTACGAGTCCTGGCCCGAGGCTACGCGTAGGATCCAGTCGGCGATGTAGATGGATTTTTACGCCGGGATCTGCTACGATCTATCGCGTGCAATGAGAATTACGCGGAGGTTGAACACCGTTTTTTCGTTATCGAGCTGAGATTTTGCTCGGTTCTTTGATTTTTCGTTCTCTATATTTCTTTCCAATAAATATAATATAATTCCTCAGGAAATGTTAAATTTACAGCAATTGATGAAACAGTTGTGAATTTTGGCAATCTTTAGTTCCTTTTAAATAAAATCAATTCGAGTAGTTTTTGAATATGTTTTATATTCTAGAATTTAGCGTACTTTAATATAATTTGCATTCTGTGGGGCGAATTTGAAGTGATTACAGATTTTTCGTATGGTGAGAACGTTGCGCGATTTAATTCGACGATCATTGTGTTTATTAATCGTAAAAAGCAAGTGGAAGACGGCGATGTTCTCGAGACTTGTCCAGTTTAGGATACTCATGAATTATTCACGAGGAGATTTTAAGAATCGTCTGGCAGAAAGTGTTCGCAACAATTTACGAAAAATTCCAACACGCTCGCAGAAGGTTACGCCGGACGAGTCACCGCCGAAATTTTCGAGAATCCCGGATTATTACCTGAACGAGCCGCGTATTAATTGTCAACAATCTCTCCGACCTTACGCCGCGCTCGATCACTTGTCGCGCTCCAAATCTGTAAATATTTCGCCGTACATATAAATTATTACACGTTAGCCCTGCCATCAGTTCACTTTCAACTCTCAGTACGACACGTTCTCGCGGAAAATTATATCACGCACAGATATACGTAAGTGCATTTATCCATTTTTCGGACATTCATATAATGAACGTTTCGAACATTTCTGATAATAAAATACAGCGAGTTGCAGACGAAAAAAAGGAGCAATTTGATTTCATCATTTTCACACGCTTTTCGAGTCCATCGATAGGCAGTAAGTTATGTATGTAAGTACATAATTATGTATTCAATCTGTAGCTTAGAACATGTGTTATCGAACAGAGATTTAATTTATTTGCTACCATTTACAAGATCTGTAAGATTGAACTATTTATCTTTCCCGTTGTATTAATTGCTTTACTATTTGCGTTTTTCTTGAATTGAACTGACTTCCGTCACCGAGATCTCTCAGTTTAATTTTTCGGGAAATTTAAATATCATACATGTGTAAGGAGTGTAAGTCAGAATTCTTAGTGTTTTGCAAGGAAACACTCATAATATTTAAGATTTGAGATGCAAACAGTCGTACTTAATTAGGGTACGTGAAACTGGACTATAGGGGACTTTTATACATTTATTAGGGAAATTAAAGGTAAAAAATTTGATATACAAATATCTTCTCACAAAAATTCAAAAATTTGCTATTTAATGAATAAGGCAGTACGTAGTTAAAAATTTTACATCATTATTTAATAATAACTTGCATTATTTCGAAATTTTGACTTACACTCCTTTGTCAGTCAGAGAATTATTTCTCGTTGCACCAAATTCGAGTTCATACATACATCAACGTTCATACGCCACTGAACTTCCTCTCTCGTGCGAAATAACTGTTAAAAAAAAGGGGGGAAGGGGGAGAAGGAAGAAGAATAAAAAGAAAAAAGATTCCCGTTTTCCTGAGTCGATCGATCAAGCTTCCTAACAGTCATCAAGAGCAGTCTATGCCGCGAAATTACCGCGAACGTGATTTTCTCAGTTCCTTGAGCGTCGCGCGGAGTAAATCGCGGTCGATTAATCAGAAAATTGCAGAAGTAATGGCGGGCAAGCTCTCGAGGCCACCGACGTTTCGCAATTAAAAGCGTTAATTTCTCGCACACTCGCGCGATTTCGGCATTAAGTGTTTTTCGTTCTCGGCGCGGCTACCGATCTTCGCCTTTGGGATCTGAGTCTTCCGACGTTTCGAGCCTGTGATTTCGAACGGTAAATTCGTCGTGAAAAGAATTTTGTGATTACTTTTAGATAACTGTCGAAATTTTTCGAACTCGTCGAGTTACCCCTAATTATTCCAACGTACGAATGAAACGGTTCGTTGTAAATGAACAGTTTAAATAAAGTAACGAAAATGTAATTCGTTATTAAATATTAATGAAATAGATATTAAAATGAAAGTGTCAAACGAAAATGTAATAGTTGAATATTTTATTGGAAACATTGGAAATTGCGATGAGAATATTAGAATACAATTCATTATAAATAACAGCGAAAATATTCATACAGGTGGTTTTGAAATGGAAATGTTAAATGCGAATATATTTCTTCTTTACGAAACCACGAAATTTTTACGAAAGATTTAATTTAGTATCGAGTAAATCTCGAGTATGTCGAATAATTAATTCTTTTTCTCATCGCAAGATCGGTATAAACGACACGATAACGCGTTACATTGCTTCCACAGTGGCGCTTTTTTTTCAGGGTCACGTCCAGAGACTTTTATCAATTAAAAGTGTCAATTTGTAAGCCAATTTGGCGCGTAATTTGCGACGTAACGATCCGCGCGAGAAAAATTTTTCGTACAAGGGAAACAGTTGTTACGCATTTTCATCGAAATTCTTCCTGCTTTATTAATTTCTCAGTATCATACATTCGTTCTCGATTGAAACAACTCTTTCCTTAATTCCTATTTTGTTAGGTAAAAGAACAACGTCTCTAAGAATTTTTCTGCAATTTCAATTTTCCCTTGTTTCTTCTAAATTTCCTCTAAATTGATCGCTTCTCTAATTTCTGTTTTATTGAAGTAGAAGAATAATTGCCCTATGTAAAATGATTAATGCTATTTTGTCAAACTTCATGTCCCTGGATGTTCTTTTACAGCTAGACGAGTCTTCGTAAAGAGATTTATTTTAATTTCTACTTCGTTAGATAAAAGGTGTATAAAAAGTTAGCACTGTAATTTTCAACATGATTAAAAGAAATTAGTTTAGCAATGAGGAACTGTTCCTCTGTTTCTCTCTCTTAAAGAAAAAAAAAAAAAAAAAAAAAAAAAAAAAAAAATTTTTTTCCCGGTCGGTATTGGAACATCTACGTTATTGACCGGTAAG
>NW_025109261.1:54949-97898 GCF_011392965.1 Frieseomelitta varia
AAAAAAAAAAAAAACATAAATACCACTTTGAAAAGTCATTTAAAACCCAAAGAAGAAAAAAAAGACAAAATTTTTTGTTGCGTCTGTCAGTGGCGTGCGATCATCGTGCTATTTTCGAAACCAAACTCGTTCTCCCGTGCGTCGATCGTTCGAAAAAAAAAATGAAAAAAAAAAAAGGAACACTCTCAAGCATCTCTTCGGAACTGGTTAAAAAAAAATTGGGGGGGGGGGGGTACAATAAACCGAGAAAATAAAAGAAATAAAGGCAAGTGGAGAAACACAAAATTCCCATCTTCATTAACAAAGGAAGGATCATCAAACGAATCAATTTACTCGAGCCAGTGAAGTGAAGGGCCATCTTTTTTTTTCCCCCTCCCTCCCTCTCGCCCGCTCGAGCGTAATCAACGCTCGCGTTGAGCAGTTTTTAATCGACATTCCGCGTGATTCGAGCTGAATTTCCTGCTCGATTCCTTAATCCTCTCGATTAATCGTGGCTGGAGTCTCGCAACTGGTCCCCTTCGACGATAGAGAGAGAGAGAGAGAGAAGGACGATCGCGTTACGTGGGCCCCGAGTGCGAACTTGACACCGGCAAGGACGCGTTTCGAAAGGAGGAAATAAAAAAATACTGGTCCCAAGCCGTTAAAGGACGTGGCAAGTCAGCTGTTGAAGAGACGCACGCAACAACGATCACCGAATAAATCACGAGTAAAAGGATCGCAGACGGTGTCGAGTCGAGGTCGAGTCGCGTCTCTCATCGACTAGCGAGTTGAGAAAAGGATCTCGCGAGAATCGCGAACCGGCTAACGGGATACGAGAGAGAGAGAGAGAGAGAGAGGAGTGTTGGAGAACGTCGAATTCTTTTTCGCAATTCTTCCATCGCTATTTTTTCTTCCTCTTTGCTTCTTTCCTTCTTTTTTTCCTTTCTCTCGGAGTGTTTCCTTTCCTTTTAAATTTTGCCGACAGAAAGATGTTCGTCTGCACGACATCGAAAACATGAAAAATTCTAGTAATTGTTGTAACTTTTGTTGTAGACTTTTTTTTTTTAATCGTACAATAATTCCGTTTTAAAATTGTGAATCATCTCGGTGTTTCATCTGTCTCGCACAGTCCGGACTTGTTTTCAATTCTGTTATTACCGGATTCGCCCATTAAATATTATAACAGTATTTTGAATATTTCCAATATTATGTTATGCATTTTTGTTGTGTATTATGTTGTACATTCTGTGCATTGTTTTACCATCAGATTTTTCATCAATGAACAAAAATCTGCAGTTTCCAATAACTTTTAAGCAATTTACATTTAAAAATATACTATTAGCTATTTTAATATTAATAATTTTTGCAAAAATGTAATCTCTACTCGTCGAAAAATTTATTTCAGTAATGTTCAGTAATTTTAATCATCATGATTCATTCATAATTCAGCATGTATATTATATGTATATTATATATTACATGTATATTGAAAATTATTTTATTTTTTATTTGACAGGTTTTTACACAACATCTTCTCGCTAATTTAAATAATCCTGTCATAAGATCATTCGAATCATTTTCTCGTTTTTGATATTTCTTTTTCTTTTTTCTCACTAGTTTTAAAGTACCCTATATTTTCTCATTTTTTCGTTATATTATTATTATATTAACATATTATACGTATTATTACATTATTATTTCGTTATTATATTAATTACTAATTATGTATCACGATGGTATATCTACAACAAGTTTAATTATTCCGTGTAAAGTTCAAGATTAAATTGTAATACGTTGATACTACATACGTATTAAAATTTTAATCAAATTTCAATGATGTAAGCATCATTTATCGACGACTCCAATTGACAATTTGATAGTTTTATAAAAAAAATTGTACGAGATACGAATAATTATAATTTCTCCGACAAAATAATTTATCATTACATGTTCATTACATGCCTGTGTATTTATATGCTGCATGTAACTTACACATGGAAATATAAATACACAAATTATTATAGATATAATGTAACAAATACAAGTATGAGCGTCTTGTGGTCATTTATATCACACATGTACACACGTGCATTTATATTACATAATAACAAGTGATTCGCAGAAATTCATAGCGCATGTATAACACACATACACATACATACATAAAACCGTAGACGTAGAACGCTCGTACTTGGAAATTAGGTTCACTACGCGTATACACCGACGCGTGCGTCGTATCAATAACGATATTACGCTTTATCTTTATCTTCCATTTGAAGGGAACGATTTTATGAAAATTTACCGGCACTTAAAGGGTTAACGAAGGTTCTCGAGAACCTTATAGAATCGATTTCAAGGCCTTTTTCTTGGTTATCGGTGGTTAGATTGACTTGATAAAAGGAGGTTCGTGATGCGGGGAAGGAAGCATGCTTTTGCTCTTGCTCCTGTTCTACTTGAACGCAAGTCAATCTTTTGGTTCCTTGCCTCGCATAGGTTTGATCAATAATAAGTCCACCGAGCAATCTTGATCTCCATAGTACGCGCGTCTCGATTCCCATTTCCACGCGTATGCAACGTACGAAGGATTTCGTTCAATTATAAACAACAAACTATACCGAGCAATTACGGCCGTTTGATTTCCCGATCTAATATTCCGATCTATATTCTCATTTTCCTGCCGCGGCACTTTATGTAACTCGCAAGGTCTGGGTATATTTATAGATGATCAAGCATCATTTTTCTCCCTCGGCGTGCCGATTATTTTGCTAAGTGTTGTACGAGGAGGTGCGACATCGGCTCGCGAGTGAAACACTTCAACAAATTTCACTTGTCACCGTCTCTCGGAGCTGGGATTACGTTTTAATTTTTTCGGGGGATCAGTAATATTGAAATTCGTGTCATTCTTTACAAGTTTCGAAATTCTTCGTCAATGGGAATGATTGATTAATTGATTTTACGACGTTTTAAAGTTACATCGTCATTTGCAAGAACATTGGAAATTCTTATCAAATGCTAATTGATTGATTTATTATATTCTCGTGAAAACTTAGAAAAAATTTCGAAACGTGTAAATTGAAAATTTTCGGCGTGGAACGATTACTCCAGTTCGCTTAAAAATTTCTTCTTACATGAAATAAATCTTTTTCTGAGAGATCTGAATATCATGCACATAAGTCTCGTTTTTAAATACAATATGATTAATTACGGTTTGAAATATTAATATAGTATCACGGAGAATGTGTTTCTGTCGCCCCGAATCATTAATTATTTATTTATCAAGTTATTACTTCATTTACATTACTTGTTATTATCCATTACAGGACGCATTATAAATATTTGGCACACTTCGATACTGAAATACTGCAAAATTTGATCCTCGATCTTTCCCCGAAACTTTTAACTATTACTTATTGTGAATTTAACTATAACTTATTGTGAAAAAATCTACGAACAAGAAACAATCGGGAACAAGACGAAAAATACGTTAAAAAATACGTTATATTCTGCCATGGAGCCAAGCACGAAAGTAGCATCCATGGTTTATAAAACAGCCCGTCCACCTCTGGAGTCTATTTTACTTTACCCTACGGCGATGCATCCCTGAACCCTTCATCTCTCCGCTGTTCCTCTTCCAATAAGCCTCTCCTGCCCTCTCCACCCATATTTTTATCTTTTCCACTGCAATCTTGTAATTCCACGACCTCATCATCCTCCACCCGTATTTCTGTAAACGTATTTCTCCCGTTTCTTACGTCGTTCTGGCCTTTCGTTTATCTGTGAACAAAAAAAAATATACGTGTATATAGAATCGCATGTAGACTTATATGTTTGTGTTCTTATGAAACAAGAGATACTATACTTCATTAAGATACTATACTAATCGTGCTGTCTCAGCTGCTTTTAATTAGTCAGGATATATTTGAAGATCAATCGCTCAAGGACGCATCTCGTCCTGAATTTTATGCGAAACGTTCTTTATCTCGAGTTTTTTAACTCGATTCAGAGTGAAATCTATGCAAAACCGACGTGGCCAATCTCCTTTTCCCTTTTCCAACTGGACTTGAACCTGCGGTTTCTAAGTCAAACAACTTTTCTTCGTGTTTCTGGTGATAATTTAAAAAATAAGTGATTTTCTGCCAGGTGTTTTAAATCTAAAGTCAATTCTCAAACGGTTGATTTTAGAATTTTTCGCTGGATTTATTTTGTTACTGATGTTTTAAAGAACACAAAGTTAAACTTAAGTTTTCGTGACATAAATTAATTTGCTATATAATTAAAGACAAAGCACATGCTCCATCATGTCGAATAATGGAAAGGATCAAAATGTACTGAATTATTTATTTGTTGCATTGATCCTTTGGATTTGTCATTATCAACGATAGAAATAAATCAGTCAGTAGATTGCAGTGTTTCGTGCAATTTATTTCGTCTATTAAAAATACATCTACGAGTAGAAATATCACTTTGAATGTTCTTATGGTAGAAATTTTTGCATATTCTCTGCACCTGTTATAGCTTATCACAAATGCATAAAAATCCGCATTCTATTCAAGAGCAGTTTTACTTCGAACGAAGTAACTGGAATAAAACTAGAGTTATGGATCTGAATCAAGGTCGTACTTCTTTAATCTTTGTGCCATTATAATTATCTTCTAATACGCTATTCTTGAAAAATGTCATTGGAGAAACAGATATATTTGCATTTATTCTAATCTATCGTAGGATCTTTTCAGTCGTTTGCAACACTGAAGCTTATTTAAATTCAGTGAACGATGAAGTGGATACTTTTCTATAGTGAAACTCGAGAATCATGAGATCGTGTCATTTCGTTTCTAGTATATTTTAAAAAGATATTAAACAAGAAACATGGAATTTTTATTGCTACTGAAGATAATGGCAACAATCATTTTAATTACGATTGATAGGAGTAAATTTTTATAATGAATAAATTAAAATTAAATTCCATAGTGTAACTCTGTTTAAAAACAACAGCTGTGAAAGTGGTAACAATATTCATTCGTTTCGAGTCCTTCTCTATTTATTGCAATTGACAAAAGTAACATTTCATGGTACGCATAATTGGAACTGAATTCAACAATGAATATTCCTTTTATATTTAAAAATGAGAGTAGTATAAATAAATAGCAACTATAATTTCTAAAGTTTTCTATTTCTTATATAATTAACAAAAGTAATTTTTTATATTACATGAGAAATAAACTTCATAAATTACAAATATTTCACGTTATAAATTTGCACAAAATTTTTAATTTCACGTTTCTTCAACAAAAGTCAATTTTCGCAACGCTCAAGTCAAGATCAAATTCTGTAACCAAGTGCCCTGTTTTATTAAAGCGAAATATCGTAGCTTAAAGGTTAAGTTCGCGATCGAAGGCTCGAAATATCAACTTATAGTATAGAACAAAATTAACTGATCGAATCCTGGTCTGGTACGATTGGCTATAAATTATTGTCATAACGGTTGTAAAAATACGTAACGGTTCGATCCACGAGGACAGGCTTCTTCCCGCTTCTGACACTTTTACCAAAGCGATGCCTACGACTGGCTCGCAGGATAATCTGCTCGAGTTTCATTTCGGTGACAAGTTTGACCTAATTCGTGGTCAGGTTTCTCCCGAAGAAACGACTGCAGCTTCGTGGAAACGAGATGACTCCTTTATCTCGAGAAACTCGTCAAGCTGGACGACGATGACTTTTTTTTGGTGATCTTCTTTGGTGATCACTGCGAAGTTAGGAAGAAGATGGACGTGTTTCGAAGCTCTTTCGCTTTTCAGGAAGACGACGACGCGAGTGAATAAAGAAACGAATCTAATTGACAGAGTGCAGATGGTATATACGAACACATATTTTTTTGAAGTGAAATTTATTTTCTTTGCCAGATATCGTAGAAAGTACTGTGTGATACCGTGGGCTGCGGATTTTCTACTCATTTATTTTATAAAATAAAATTTTTCAAGCGCAAAATTGTAGAGTGCGTATAATAAAAAATAAATGAAAAGGAAAGAAACATCAAAACGTTTCAGCAAGCGTCTCTGTCAATTATTATTAAGAATTATGATAAAAAGAGAAGCGCAACGATGCAAAAATGAAGTTGAAGATACAGGAAGCTCGTGTAGATCTAAAGTGCATGCTACGATTCAAAAATACTCGAAAACTCGACTCTTTTTTTTTTTTTTTTTTTTTTTTTTTAGAATTCATTTCGCTGCAGGATGTGCGTTATTTGCAAAATTATGGACGAAAGATTTCTTCCACGATCGTACGTTCTTTATCGCTATTATAGTTATCGCGGTGTCATAAAATTGATTTTTGAGATTTAATATGCAACAGGCATATTGGCGTTGATTGTTGGCAAACTTCGGCCAACTTCTCTTTACTGCCGGTACAGTTATGTATGATAATACGTTACAACGCGATAAAATTGATGTTTAATAGCTACCTTGCAATAAAAAAAATATTGTGAAACTCCTTCGGACTCGAGATGTAAATCGAGTGAAAAAAACATCTTTCAAACTGGTAGAAAATCCATCAGGATCAATTTTAAAATCAATCGTACTTGAAGTTAATTCGTGCATCACATACACGAATCATGCATTTGATCTGTATATTCACAGTGCGTAAATGGTTTTGATAAATTCATTCTTTAATCTTTTCTTTAATTCGGTTCCTGATTACGTTATATTTTCTGATCAACAGTGTAACAAGAATAACGTGAATTTCATCATTCGTTTTGTTATATTAAAAATTGGCAGAAACTTCAGAATTTGTCAACTCCATTATACAATTATAATTAATACATTAATTGTCATGTATTAATATTAATAATATGTTATGTTATAATACAATAATCACAAATATATAATATTATAATACAATATATAACATTAATCACAATATATCACACAAGTATATATATCACATTATTATATACCTCATACCACAAGACACATTTATTAAAAACTAAACAATACCAAATACTAAGTATCAAAATCACAAATCAAGTTGAGTCGAATTATAGAAAAGATCGATTCCGTTGATTTGGAACGAGCATTCATATCCCGTCGCACGACTCTGAAACTTATCGAGCCGAGAAAAGTTGAATTGCGTGTCTCTGAATGATTATTAAGCAAGAGCATCGACATGGACGGAACAGTATGATCCTCGGAAGGCCACTGGATCGTAGCTGTGATCCCGGGGCGTGGCACACCAGTGATCTGAGAAAGGAATCCGTCGTTTTACGTAACAAATCTCGAGCGAGCCACGATCAGCCAGGAAACTGACCGTCTCCTCGCGTGTCCAGGATAGTTTCCACGATTCTTCGCGTCATCCTGGTGCGATACCCTTCCGTCCCTTGATCATTCGTAGCGTACCACCGATCCACTTCCAAGAAGTTTCGCGCACGCATCGTTTGTAATTTCAGGATAGAAATCTCGTGACCCGACTGAATTACCTCTGCCGCTCTCTTCCATTTCCTCCTCTTAATCTCGCTGGTGTTCGATGTATCGATCACACCACGAGAGGAAGATCATCGACAAATTCACACACGAATGACTTTTTAATTGCGAAAATTTAATTGACTGAGCAGTTTAAAGATGGAGAAACATATAAATTCGTCCACAGTAGAATATTTATTTAGTGGACACGTGGAATATCTGCAGTCTACTTTCATTGCTCTCGAGTTTTCTTCTGTAATTTGGGATTATTAATTTCAAACTGCTTTCCAAAATCTGATATCTGCTTTCTGAGTCGTCTGTTCGCATTTGTTCAGAATCGGCAGGAAAACTGGAAATCAATTGGAATACGTTAATATATAATTTTCGCAACTTACATTTTTATATTTGATCTGCAAAAGTATACTGAACAAATGGAAATCATGGTAATTACTTTTAAGCCAAAAGGATTGCGTGTTACTGTGAATATAATGGTATACAATATGCCAAGCCATATTTGTATAGTACCCACTTGGAATATCAGTGTGACGTTACAGTTAGCAAAGACGGCGGGAATTTATGCAAATTCATTTTTTTCAAAGGAATGGAAAATCACGTACCAAATATACTGTAGAGAGCATTATACTTTGAATGTTTCGTTGCTCGTGTCATATTACAATTTTGTAATTACGATTATATTCCAATACCTGTTGTATTATAATTTTACGTGTTTATAATTTTCATCGTCTGTTCACGATGACGAAGTATTGTCTGAGAAATCGAGTGCGAATGATTTTTTAATAATCGTTATCGAAAGTCAAAGATGAAAAATAAAGATCAGCGAACGGGGAGAACCAGATTCTGAGTTGACTGTTTCGATTTTTATGCAAATTCATATTTCTCGATTGCAAATTATTAAATTGTGCTTGAGCAAAGATTCGTTTCACCTGTTAAATATTACAACGAATATCTTTACTTAATATATATTATATTAATTTTGTATTTTAATTCGACAATTTAAACACCTTAGACGCTCGACTCGATTAAGAATAAAAAAATTAGCAATGCGTAGCTCGTTGCCGGTATTATTAACAGACGAAGGACCAAGAGTCTCTAATGAGAATTCGGGCTGGTCCGGCGTCGCAGAGAACCGGTCCGCGCAAAAATTGCGGCGGTTCGTGGAATGACCGGAAGTCGCGCGCTTGACGTTGCTTCCACGCGAGAAACGCCGCCCGGAATCCGTTTCCTCCTCTGGGTATCAATTAGATCGGACAAATTAGAACACCGGCCGAGTCAATATTGATACCGAACCGGGGAATCGGGTAGGAGCGGTAATGAGCGACGTTGCTCTTTCCTCTTTATCCTGGCGTGATGAAGAAGGGAGAAAAAGGGAGCGAGATAAAAAAAAAAAAAAAAAAAAGGAACGAGACAAGAACTACTTAAAAAAAAGAAGAGAGAGAGAGAGAGAGAAGACGAGAAGAGGTATTTAAGGCTACCAACGAACGAACTACCGTACAAAGAGGAGCCGAGACACACGGAGTGAGGGCAGGAACAAAAAGGGGCAGAAAGAGAGAGAGAGAGAGAGAGAGGATGGCAAAAGACGAACAGAGACGAAATAAAAAGACGTGGAAGGAGGAATTAAGAGAGAAAAAGAGGAAGGAAGACAGACAAGAGAGAGAGAGAGAGAGAGAGAGAGAGAGAGAGAGAGACTCTATGCGGTAGCTAAAGCCAGTCAGTCAGGTATGCCTGGAGGCTAGGCCATGATAGACAAGGTCATCCTCTCCCAGCTTTACACGTATGCTCTGGCTACTGCCAGTCCTCGTTTACATTTATTTATTTATAAATATACCGCGGCGCTCGGCTAATGCGCCGTCTCATGAGAGAGAAAGAGAGAGAAGGAGCCAACCGGCCACACGGCGATGGAAGGAGACCGGACCGTCCAGACGGCGATGGAGAGGAACCCCTTCACCTGTAGATCGGCTCTCTTTCATTATTCGGTTAATCGTGGCGCAATAGACGCCGCGAAAAAGGCTACCGCCGTTACTCGTTTCTGAGGATACAAGCCTTTTTTTTTTCTTTCTTTCTTTCTTTTTTTTTTTTTTACTTGCTTCGAGAGAGTTCCGGAATGGTACGGTCGGCTATAACTCGCCGGTGTTTCAACGAGTTTCCGGTTCTGTCGACGATCCGAGATTAGATCAGACGAGGCTCAATTCGACTGATCGGAATTACTTCATTAAATAACGTGGCATTACATTTTCATTTTTACGTGGAATTTTATGTCCAATCGCGTGTATCGCGTTTTATTTTACTTTTAATGTAACATGAAGTTCTCATAACGATAGATAAATTCGGAAGACCAAGTTCTAGAGTTCGAGCAATAGGTTCCTATTATACATTAAAGTTTCTTTTTTGTATAATATAAAATTTTGTGTGTTATAATATAGTAGTTTTTTTTTTTTATTGATAAATAGATTCGAAAGATTAAATCTTGGTGTTAGAGCGATAGTTTTTTGATCAGTTTCAAATCGGTTCTGTCGATGATTCATAAAACTGGATGAATTTTAATTACAACGATTAAGATCTTTCTTTAAATGTTAATTTTGCACGTTACATTTTCTTTCCAAGATTCTTACATTTATGCATTCTTGATAAATACATATATTCGAGAGACTTTGACCCGTTAGCGGCTTTGTCGATGAATCGAGATCAGATTAATTTCATCAATTAAATGTAACTTTGTATATGTTACGTTTTCCATTTCATGTTTGTAATTTGAAATTTTATATTAACAAATAGTAGATTTAGAAGACCAAGTTGTTAGATTTAGAGAAGTGATGTTTTGATTTTTAATCAGTTTCCAATTCTATCAATAATTTATAGATTTTATGTTTTAGTTAGAGATTAAAATCTTTTCTTAAGTATTAATTTTGTATGTTTCTTCTCATTGTCTCTCAAGGATACCTACATGTGTTGTTGATAAATCTACTCGAGAGACTAGATTCCGGTTTTCCAAAGGCAAACTTTGATATTCAATCGGTTTCTAGTTCTGTCGATGATTCATCAAAACGGATATTGAATAAATTTAAATGACGCCAATTAAGATTTTCCACTAACTGGTACTTATGTTACATCATGTTACAGTTTCTTTTTTTTTTTTTTTCCTTTTGACGTATACAATTGACATAAATATACGCCCGCCTGTCGTATTTAATACACACGTAGGTAAATCAACGAGTATACGATTCCTAGAATGAAACTCAAAAGTATAGAAATTAAAAGATGACATTCCCAAAAAATAATTATAATTATTGTACAATGGCACAAAATCTGTGAAACATTACAACACGTTGAAACGTTGACTGTAGATATTAGAAATTTCAATTTACACTTTTCTATAATTACAGTATCTATCTACAGAAGTATTTATTGTGACGTATATTAATTAATCGTATATTTCGCCATTGCTTTCATGCAATTACAAAAATATTTAATATTTAACGACAGTACTTTTCTCGTCCCCATTTCAAATTCCCAAGTTTCCGAATTCACCTAACACGCTGCCCCAATTTGTTATTTGCAGATCTTCGGTAGCAAGGCGGACCTGCAGCTCCACACGCAGATCCACATGCGCGAGGCGAAGCCGTACAAGTGCACCCAGTGCTCGAAGGCGTTCGCGAACTCCTCGTACCTGTCCCAGCACACCAGGATCCACCTGGGCATCAAGCCGTACCGCTGCGAGATTTGCCAGCGGAAGTTCACCCAACTGAGCCACCTACAGCAGCACATCCGCACGCACACCGGTGACAAACCGTACAAGTGCCGGCATCCAGGCTGCACGAAGGCGTTCAGCCAGCTGAGCAACCTACAGAGCCACTCCCGCTGCCATCAGACCGACAAGCCGTACAAGTGTAACTCTTGCTACAAGTGCTTCTCCGACGAGCCCAGCCTGCTCGAGCACATACCGAAGCACAAGGAGTCCAAGCACCTCAAGACGCACATCTGCCAGTACTGCGGCAAGAGTTACACCCAGGAGACCTATCTGGCCAAGCACATGCAGAAACACGCGGAGAGAACGGACAAGAGACCGCCGATAATCGGCACGGGGCTGAGGCCGTCGATTCACTCGATGGCCGCGCATCATCAGGACCACTACTGGCCGAAAGTCAGCCCGGACTCGGTGATCAGCGACCTGCACGATCGGCTGCCGCATCATCACACCGACTACCATCAGAATCAGAATCCGGAGATGATGCTGCCCGGCCACGGGCACCGCGGCGAGTCCATCGAGAACGACTCGAGGCAACAGACACCGCAGCCAGGCGCCAATCATCATCCGAACAGCAGCTCGGCGTTCACGCCGATCTCCTCGATCTCGATAAACTCCATCTCCTCCATGCAACACCCGTTGAACCCTCTGAACCATCTTCACTACCCGGGCAGCCATCATCCAGCATCGAGGCCGTACCTCTACGAGGCGTTCAACTCGACGCAGAAATCGTCGCCGGCGTCGTCCTCGTCCGGCGTGACGCCCGGCACCACCACCAACCAGAACGCGACCTCGTTCCCGAACCAGTTGATCAGCCTCCATCAGATCAGGAATTACGCGCATCAGCCGAACCTCGGCAATCTAGGGAACCTGGGGAACCTAGGCAATCTTAGCAATCTGAGCAACCTAAGCGCGACGATGGAGAGCCACGCTCTCCTCGGCGGACTCAAGGAGAAGCAGTAACTCCGGCGGCTGGTCGCGGAGATTAGGAACAAGAAACAAAAAAAAAAAAAAACAAAAAAAAAAAAGAAAGAAAAAGAAAAGAAAAAAAAAGAAAAAACTGTTTGCTACTTCTCCTCGGTTTCTTTTTTTCTTCTTCGACTGTTCGACCTGTTCCTCGCCCCTGTTGCTTCTTTTCTCCGGGGAAGGTTTGTACGGGTATTCTGAAGATTTCTCGGAACTTTTGATGCTTTTGGCAACTACGTGTTTTTCAGATTCGGCAGGAAAGGAACGACGATTGGATTAGTATTTGGCCGCTTTCTAACGTCGGTGTCTCCCCTGTTCACCTCTTTTTTCGGTAGTTCGTTGTAATATTATTGGGAAGTCTTTTCGAGAACTGTTTGCGGTGTTGTGTGCATGCAGATCGCGAGTGACTTCCTGGCGAAGGGTTCCTGGGGGTTTCAGAGGGTGGTTATTCGCTGTGATTGTCATGAAAAGATACTAGTTGTACGTTTCTCATTTTCGTGAATGCAATGCATGATACAAATGTAAATATACACGAGTGTGTATTGATGCATGATTGTCCATTACAAGATTGAGTAGAAAGAAACGAAGAAAGAAACTGTCCATTTTCTTCCATTGAATGAAAGCTATTGAAGGAAGAAAGATAATATTGTACGCAGACATCTTTCTTTAAATACATTGGATAATTTCTTTTTAACAGACTTTTGTCTTGAATTAATAATGAAGATTATCGCAAAAAGTGTCGCTTACATAAATCTAATTGAGCTGAAAGAAGAAAAAAATGACAGCACACTTTAATTACAACTACAATTTAGTAGCTATTTGAAACAGAAGTTCTCCATTTTCTCTTACTTGTTTTTAAACAACTTCTTTTACCAATGTCGAACTGTTGTTGCATAAATCTAATCAATTAAAAGATACAATACACGCAACGTTTCCTCTCAACGTTTTAAACAAAACTTGTTTTACCAAGCCAGCGCGTAAATCTACCCATTTAGATTGTTACGTGAATCAAATTACAAAGGGAATAACATGAACGTGTGTGTTTCAAATATCGAACAACCCAAAGAAAAGAGAAACGCGTGCTTCGTTCTCTCTCGCGTTCCAAGCGATTTTCTCTATCAGCAACCTTGAACTACTACCACTGAGCTAAAACCATCGTGCGCAAGAGATCGACGAACTCGATCGCGAAAGAGAAGAATCCTACCGTTACTCCATCGGGGAGCCATTAATCTCGTTCGAAAAGCGTTCGCAAGTCGAATGCAAATCGATCCCGGCTCCTTTTAATCGTTTCGACGCTACCATGCATCCATGCATGAAGAACGAATATTAGAAAGTAGCCCTGTTCGGCACCGTATCGATCGGGTAATATCCGATCGATCCTTGCCGTGAATCGGCAGGATCGATCCACGGTCGAGCCCTCCCCGATGTGACCAACCGCGCTGATTGACTTTCACGTTCGTAGCTAGCTAGAAAGTAGCCTGGAAACGATAATCGACGAGCGACAAGCGTGTTTCTCGATGTTCTTTGGAACACTCGCGGCGAATAGCCATCCGACGTGGACAATCCGTGAACTCTCCAGCACGGATTTACTCGTATTTCCTAGTGAAAACTACTTTCGAGGGACCGTCCCTCATCAGTTCCAAGCCGAGTACTTTCATCCTTCCCCCACTTTGCAATCCATCCCGAAGATCTCCTTAGGTTAATGTCAGTCGTTAATCTTCCTATTTCACAGTCCTCCTATTTTCTTTCTTCTTCTTCTTCTTCTTCTTCTTTTTTTTTTCCTTTTTCTTTTTTTGGTTCCTGTCTGTTGATAGTTGACCGTACGCTGCACTGGTCCCATCGATTTATGGTATCGTAAGAGGATGGTTTTAATCTAGCTAGATTTTTTTTTTTTTTTTTTTTTTTTTTTTTTTTTTTTTTTGTTTTTTTTTTTTTTTTTTTTTTTTTTTTTTTTTTCTTAGTTTGAACGAGAAGGTTGTGGCATGGGATATATAGTGATGTTGTTGGGGAAATTCTGGATTTTCTCANTTTTTTTTTTTTTTTTTTTTTTTTTTTTTTTTTTTTTTTTTTTTTATGTAAGTTATTTTATGATATACGCCTGATGTCGTGAAAATGTACAAAAATTATTTGAAGATTATTTTATTGATGTATAAAAGAGGGCAATAATTTAAAAGAAAAAAAAAAGTGTTGGGAATAATCCCAATGATCGCAATAAAAGACTAATTTACTTAAGAAAGTAGCTTAAGTCATTAAGTATCAAGCAACAGTATGCGAAAGCTCTTTAAACAAATGTGAAATGAAATAAATCGTGTAAAGTTTGAAACGTAATGTTGTAAAGTAATTTAATTTCTTCGTCGAACTTCAAACTAAATAGAATAATTCCTTTTGTAATAAGTTTGTTGGAATTCAACTAAAGCGCGAGTTAACTAAAATGTCCTACAAATGACATGTTGATTCTTAATCGGTTATTTCGCGAATTAACGCGTTCAATCTCTGTCATATTTTCTATCGCCAAAATCTCTTCAACTCTTAATTGGTATTATTACCAAGTCATCGGGGACCATAACAATTTCGTATTAGATTAACTCAACTTTGAAATGTTCAATTTAATTTCATTTTATTATCAATCTCTCTGTCATGGAGAATCTAATTTTCATTAATCTGACATAAATTATGAATAGTCATCCGAGGATTGACTTCAGCGGGTATCATTGTTTCGTAATTTAAATTAATTGGAATTAGGTTAGTTAATTTAATATCCTGCTGTTTTTCTCACTTTAGTTGTCTTTCTTTTCTCGCAACACTTTCTTCGCAATGAGCATACCGAATATTTAATATTCAAAGACTGTTTAACAATAATTAAAAATAATAATACCTACTGAAACGTAGGTATTATAATTCATCGAAGATCAAAGGATATTATAAATGTATAACATAATTATTATTAATAGTATATAATATTAATTGTAATTTTCATAAAGATGAAATGAAATGATACATTATCGCAACATTAATCCTCAATGGCTTAAAATACAACATCCATTTCCGCGTAGATCCGAGAAAAAAACAGCAGGATATAAAACACGACATACGAAAACAAAAGAACAACAATCTGATATAAAATATTCAATCCAAATGAAGGGAGTGCAAAGCAAAATGAGGAAACAACTCCACTTTTCAGTAATTTTAGCAAACCAACAAAAAAACGCAATTCGTATTAATGAACTTTCGCTTGGAATTAACTTCTTTCTACGCCAACTGAAAGATCATAGTCTCTTTTTTAAATAAAAATAGAACGAAGGTATATGTATATAAGAAAAGTGGAACTGTAGTCCCTTCTTGCTGCAAACCCTCCAATTCTTACAGTGACAACGATACCAATCGAATGTTCATATTTGAAGACGTTTCGAGAACAGAAGATCTACAAATCTATCGATTCTTTTTCAGTCGTGTACGTTTAAAAACGTTCCTCCAAACATTCCTTTGCGTTAGCGTTCTATCTCGATATGTTGGAGAAACTAAAACTAAAATTTCACTTCGTCATTTTGTGGCTCGCAATTCCAGAGCCACCCTCGACCAGAAGAGAAAGAACTGGCAGAGAACACGTATAAATCGATGGGATCGCGGTTAGTTGCGTTCTTTTCGCGTTTTCCTGCATCCCAGGAGCGTCGTACGTATATACGAGGGAATAGCAAAAGCTAAGAGAAATCGTGTCGTGGAGTAGAGCTATTTTCCAAGGGGGTGGAAACTCACCCCCTGGAAACCGGGTGCGGGGGGGATGGGCACATCTTTCTGGGTCGAGTGGACGTTTCACTCGCAACGGAATAATTAACGAAACGAATGTATGTGTGTATGGTGGTGTGTATCTGAACAAGTCGGAAGAAACTCTTCTATGCGTGTATGTGTATGTACGTGTATGGCTGTGCGTGTTTGGAGGAGTGAATGGAAGAGAAGGAGTAGAAGAAGAAGAAAAAAATGTGGGAGTCTAAGCGTCGCACGCACTTTTTAAGTAGGAGTTACACGCGTACACACACATTACATGAGGGCACAAAATCGTGTGAATACCTTTTTTTGAAACGAGAAGGAGAGAGAGAGAGTGAGTGAGTGAGTGAGTGAATGAGTGAAAGGAAGGTTTAGAATAGGTTGACGACAGTGCCACGAAAAAATTAATGCGAAAGTAACGGAAATAATAGAGAATTAGAAAGGAAACGAGGAGCAAAGAGAGAGAATGTGTGTGTGTGAGTGTATGTGCAAGAAAGGGTTAGAATGTGAGCAACCATATAGGCGCACAGAAAAAAGGAGCGAGAGAGAGAGAGAAAGAGAATCGGTACGGAGAACCTCCTTGTATATAGTTATTATATAAATATATAAATATATATATATATATAAATAAATGAATAAATAAATATTATATATTATTATTATTAATTGATTAATTAATTAATTGATCGATATTCGGTAGCTGCGTAAGGGGAAAAAAAAAGAGAGCAAGAGGATATAGACTCTACTGAAGATATTCTAAGTACCTTGTCTAACGAAAATACAGCGAACAAACGAAAGAGAGAGAGAAAGGGAGGGAGAAAATGAGCGAATAAAGATGTAAACCGTTCGAGTGAGACAAAATGTGAGAGTGAATGGGAGAATGATCGCGAAACAAAAGAAAAATGAATAAAAAAAAGCAAGCAATCGTCGCCCAAAGTTATTTACGATAATTTTTTTTCTTTCTCTTTATGAGCGCGTTTCCGTTCCACGTAGCCGACGTGTCCAACGATCGACCCAGACGATCGATTCCTCATCGTTCTTCTTTCCTATTTCTTCTTTCTTCTTCTTAGACAGTATTCTCATATACGATGAGTGAGAAATCGCAATCGTCGCGGCCGATCGCGGCCGGCTCGTTTAGAGAAATTTCGAGGCGTAAATGCTCGCGAAAGCTCGCCGGGTGGCGAGCGAAAAAGAGAGAGGAACACACGCGTTGTACACTGTAGATAATTTCTTGTTAACGGCGCCGCCGGTGTTTCGTTTCGTGGCCTCCCTTCTCGAATCGACGCGTTCGTGGTGGCAGAGAAGATTACTCTCTTATTTTTTTTTTATCGTTTTCACACATTCTAACCAGCATTTTTACTTTGTTACTTGCTCCCCCCCCCCCCCCTTTTACGATTGTAGAACGTTTAATCCCGCGGGAAAGACAAATGAATTCCTCCCATTGCTCCCCAAAAGAAAGAAAGGAGATACACGAGACGCGACACATCGGCGCGATACCTGTGCTCAAGTTGTTTAAAACTATTACTTTGTTAACTAAGAAACGAGAGAAAGAGTGTGTGTGTGTGTGTGTGTGTGTTTAGAGAGCAAGAGAGCGCAAGACGAACAAAAGACTCGAATGCCTGCAAAGAGGAGGAGACGAGAAATGAAATTAGTTAATACATAATTTGGCGTGGAGAGAGCCCAGCCCGATCTCTCGTTTCGTTCGACGTTTTCTTCCGCGTTTATTTTCAAGATCGTGTTAGCGACGATCCAACGGAACGATCGTTAAATAAACGCGAGGAACGAAGACGGGGGTGAACGTCGAGGAAAAAAAATCGTCGAAGAAAACAGGAGGCGGGGGGGGGGGGATTATGTTCAGGGGAAGAGAAACGTTCGAAAGGAAAAAGAAAGAAAACGCGAGAGCGGTCGCTTCTTTTTTTTTTTCTTTTTCGTTCGTTGATAATGGAACATTGGGGCGGGGGTGAGGACGGGACGAGAGTGGAGGAATTTGTTTTTTTTTTTTTTTCTTCTTCTTCTTCTTCGTAATTCGGAGGTTGTGGGTGGTTGTAACCGAGCGCCGTCGTCGTCGTCGTCGTCGTCAGGTCCCCCCGCGCTTTAATTGTGATCTTTTTTTTTCTGTCTATCCTTTAGTTTCCATTTGATGATTATTTTATTATTATTTTATTAATATTATTATTATTAATATTATTATTATTATTATTATTATTATTATAATTATGATTTTTCGTTTAATAAACTGTCACGTTAAAAGAACACGCACGTCTGGAGGAAGAGGCAGACATGGTAATTTTCTTCTGTCACGTCATCATCTTCCCCCTTTGAGAATACCGCCACCCCCTCATCGATTAGAAAAATCCTCTCCTTTCTGTTCTTCGCGGATGCGAATCGCGCGCGAAGGAATTCCCTAAATAAATTTGTTTTCTTGCATTGTTTCGTTTCTTTTTTCTCTCTCTCTCTCTTTTTATGAAACAAAGGTTCTTTCGTTTTCTTTTTAATTCAATTGTGCTTTTTTAATAACGGTCAACGATAATTAAATGGAAGCCTCGAATAAGGATATATATTATACATTTATCATCACGTACAGAGATAACATGGTTTGAAGTCACAATGGGTGAAGAAACTTAGCTTTTTGGTGATGTCTTTGTGGAAAAAGAAAAATGATATGTTGGCAAAATCTGTTTCCATAGATGGTTACGCTAGGTACGAAAGTAATGTGCACAGCAGCAATCTCCAATAATGAGTTATACGATAGTAACACAAGAAATATAAAAATTTGAGAGCGAGAAAGTGTTTGTAATTTGTAATTTCACTGTTGGAATATTATCAAACGATAATATTGCGCCAATATTAGGAGAATTACGCTTGTCTGTAAATTATTAAAAATATTTTATTGTTCTGTTCTTGACTCTTGAATTTTTACATTATTTTTATTACCATCGTATGATTCGTTATTGAAAATTGCTACTGTGCACGTTACTTTCGTAAAAAACAGATTTTGCTACTGTGTTATCATTTGTTTCCACAAAAATATTGCAAGAAAACTAGATGTGCCAATACTTTTTTAAACCACTGTACATTAAAGTCTTCAATTCAAATATTTTTAATTAATTAGAATTAATTATTACTTTGTTTCTTTTTAATTATTTAAGTTGCAATATATATATATATATATTGAACAATTAATTTTTGTAACGCAACGTAGCACAATACATACCTTTTTTTTTTGTTTTTTGCATATTTATGTACGTGAAATATAAAACATACATATTTATGAGCATTTTTGTAACCAGTCGTTGAAACGATTGACAGAGCAGTTGGAAACTACAATGATGTATATTTTGTTCATTCATACAATGAAGCAAAATAATTAAGAATATAAAGACTATGACGTACAGTCATTTTTCATAAACTTCAAAGACCTAAAGTACTCCTCTTTTTTATTTCAATAATTTCGACGAAATATTTGCAACCTCTGTATATTAAAATGAATCTATAGAAACTGTAGGATCATACTACACCATTGACTCAATTTTCATCAAAATGTGACATAGATTCGAGGCTTTATTCGAGGTTTCCACTCGATTAGCAATTTGTATACTGCGAATTTTTATGCAAACACGTATTTTTTGCGAATATAATTAATAAAAGACCCTTGGTAGGAAATTGTTTCTACCGAGAGTACTATACTTTGAATATTTTATACATTGCTCAAAAGTCTTAGGGCAAATCCATTTGTTTCAAAACTAGAAAAATAAAATAATATTTCCCACACCAAGAAATCTCCAGAATTTTAATTCAGTGTACAATAATTACATTACGAAATGTACATGCAATGAAAAAATTTTATTGCCCAACTTAAACACTGAATATTAAAAATAAGAAATGCCCTAACGCTTTCTAACAAGAATGTCCTCCTCAATTATACAAGCGCAGATACTTGCACTTAAAAATTTCCTATCAAGTCGCATAAAAATTCGCGGCTTGGCAATTTTTAATTTGCAGATTAACCCTGTTGCGTTCTTTCAATCAAATTCAATCTCGAGACAACCATTTATACTTCTCGAAAATTGACAAAATTGTCCGAAGTTTAAACGAAATGTGAAAAGAATTCTCGTTAGTTGATGAAAACATCTTTCTATTCGTTGTTGAACTGAAAGATCGAAATGTAAATTATCTCGAGGCTATACTGTTGCAGGGTTAAAGAGATAGTTGTAAATAATTTCTCGTTGCAGAAGAACCTTCGAGCAAAATCTCTCCCTCCTTCGTCTTCCACGAAAGATCTCCCCGCTCGTTTTCTACTTTCTTTTTAATTTCCGTCGTGTATTTGCTATTTACTGTCATAGTTTACTGCGCCTTCTGTTCTTCCTTTTTTTCCTTCCCCCTTCTTTCGTTTCCTGTTCATTTCGACGCTAAAATTTGCAGTGAGATGCCGTCCATTATGCTTTCGGAAACTAACGAAGACTACCAGGGGACGCGGAGGATCGATCGTTCGCGAGCGCAAGTTCCTCAAGCTCGTCGGCTTCCACTCGACGCGGAAAATGCGGAATTTCTTTTTCACGTCGTGTGAATTTTTTAATTTTTTTAGGTTTCTCGCGACGAAAATTAGCAATTATCGAGTGATCGCTAATTCTTGATCGTTCTTTCGTGCTCTTCAAACGAGAAAAAGCTGGTTTCTTAACGAACCTACGGCATTGTCGTTTATAGAGCGTGGATGTTTATGCAATTTCCTACTTTTTATGAACGTGGCTGAAAAGAATAACGGAATTTGTTTCGTTTGTTAAATATTGTAACAATTATTCTATAATATTTTAGATGCAACGGACCCTCGTACTATCAACGTGATTCGTTCCAGAAAACGATTCGACTTTCGAATAATTTTTTTTTTTTTTTTTAACTTGAAACCAATATTTGTAATTGTCAAAAATTTAATTCCAATGTAGGCAGTTAGTCTGATGTATGAAATAGAAGCTGTAATAAATAATTTTCTTGGCTACGAAGGAGAAGCAACAAAGCAAGATATTTTCGAAAAATGAATATTAATACACTGGTGTGTAATTTTATAATTGCACGGCGTTATGGAGGGTTAAATTTCCCCGTAGGAAATAATGTAAATTGAATTAATTCGTTCCAGAACCCCCAAAGTTTAGTCAATATAAAATATTTTTAATATAACAATATAATTTAGTATTAATTAAATTATATGTATTTATAATTATATATGATATACAATTAAATATTAACATGTTTAACGATCGTATTGATGGCAAATAATGATAAAACAAGTATACAGTGAAGAGCATAACTGTACTACTAACGATGAAAAATTGTCAAACTATTATAGCTTTGTATAAAAGAAATCTTCAAACAATCAACATGATCTCATTTTAAAGTGTGAAGCCTCTACGTCGACAATCTTAAGTTCGTATTTGCCATCCGAGGATGTTTTTACATTATGCGGCGGGTGAAAAAGTAAGGATATTTCTATTCTTAAAGACTGTAAATATTCAAAAGTTTTTGAAAAATTTTTTTCAACGACTAGATTCATCATGACCTTGAAAATTAAAGTCTTTGCTTTGCAACGATTCCTTAAAACTCGCTGTACGATTTCTTTTCGCGATTTTATTGAATTATTGAATTAGGGTTAAGATTTCTTGAATTTTTGTTGTTTAAATTTACTATTAAAAGTTTAATAAAAATGGCAATAGAAAGGAAATCTTACAGCAAATTTTAAAAGGTCGTTGCAAAGCAGAGACTTCGATCTTTAAGATTGCATTAGATTTAATCATGGAAGAAATTTTTTCCATTTTGTTGAGTTTCAGGTTGTTCAAACGTGGAACCGTTCAAACGTCGAGGGTTCGTTGTATTTTACAAATATTTGCATTCTCGAATTTTAGAAAAATGCATGAACATTCGCAGTATAATAATTAACGTTGAAATAAACGTTGCTCGAGAGCTGTTAATAAATACTCTGAGAGTTCAAAGGTTCTAAGAGACGAACGAAATGAAAATGTTCACTCGTTCGTAATTTTCGAAACGAAAAATTGTTAAATTCCCTTTATCATTGTGCCATTTGAATAAACGTGACACTGTTGAGAGGGTTAAATTTTAATGGAGTATAGATAAAAAGTTCTTAGAACCGTAGAATATTTTCTCTTCTAAGGGACGATTAAAAATTCGCATTGGTTACGTATCGATCGCTTGCCAAACCGTCGATCCTTTAGATCCTCGCGTGCAATCAGTTCCTTTAAATGAAATTCATTCGTTTTCTGGTGATGAAACTGAAACTAATGCTACAAAAATGAAAAACAGCCGAGCAAAGTACAATACGCGAATTGATTTGCCAAAAAGAAAAGGAAAAAAAAAAACAGATAGAGAACGAGAAATGACTGAAATGCTTGTGGTCTTTTGGAAAATAAAAAAAAAAAAAGAAAATGTTGTTCGTTTAACAGTACAAAATGACAAGCTTCGCTGATTTGTTTCCATGTTACACAGATTTACGTGTAAAAAAATTTTTTCAGAAGGCCACGAGCGTATTTCTTGATCGAAATCTGTTTATGGTTCCACTCCGGGTCCCTTTAACCCTGAAACATAAATTTAATCGGTCTTCGTAGTTTTCGCGTAACATTACACACGCAGTTATGAAATTTTCTTGGTAGATAGTTTCGTCGAATAATTCAGAATATTCTTCTGTAAAAAAAAAGAAAAAAAAAAGGACGTATTGTTGAGGACTTTGAATGTAGGAAGGTTAAGCGTAAGTATACACTGGCTCACGAAAGTATTCGAAAAATTTTCACATGCGTGTCACGTAAAGCATTTTCAAATTTTATTAGGATCCGTAAGTGATACAGTTCTTCAGTTGAATTGAAAATGGAATTGCGAATCTCCAATGTCCATTTATTAATATAATTAATTGTTTCAACTCTTTTGCATTTATAGACCTGCACTAAATATCTTGTGTCTTCTATGTGTCACTTTCGTTCCAATCCTTATACCAGCATAATCGCGTTAATCGAGTCTCGTTCCAGTGAAATTTCGAAATGTTTCGCGTTGAATGCATGTTCATGGAAAGTGTTCTCCAAGTGTTTCAATACTTCAACGAGCCACTGTATCGATCATCTCGATTGTGATAATGATTTCATTGACTGAAAAAATGAGAATCGGAAAGACTGGCTATATGTTGTTTTATCATTAATTGAATCGTTAGCGACGTAGTGGATCAAACGAATTACGAAACGTTTCTTGGTCGATTGGCGGATGGGTTGGAAACCGGATGATCGTTGCGAGGCGACAATGAAACACTCCACTTTTCTTTATTATCCACGGATTATCCGATCGATCCTCTTTTTGATTAGCACGTTACGTGGCGAGCACAATAAAGGTAATACTTGATCGCGATCCATTTCTTACGGCTCCCCTTGATACGTTTATCGAATTCTTCAGGGTTAAAGCGACTGAGTAACTTCTCAGAACTGTTTCTACGAAATTGCAGCGAAGAGCATAACTAGACTGCAAACGTTTATGCATTTTTTTTTTTTTTTTTTTTTTTTTTTTTTTTTTTAGAAAATTCAAGGCACCGAAATCTGGATAATGAAATATTGGAAAACAGGCTACGCGAATTTACATTTAAGTTTCATTACTTTTATTATGCTTGTAAAATTAGATATAAAAATTTATCTGTATCGCAAGTTTTATGTAAATCGTTTTTTTTTAAACTATCGTTAACATTAAAGTGTATGAAAAGTACGCGTTACGGGGATATGTTGCACAATCTGAATAATTTTTCAAAGTTCAGATCTCTAACTAATAAATATTCGATGATTAATAAATATTCAATTATTTTCTACGTTGTAGGAATATGATTGTTTTGTCTACATTGGTTTCTTGCCTCAAATGAATGATCTAATAAATTAGTACGTATATAAAGATATTTTTACAGAACAATTGATTAAATGCAATTGAAAATGTGCCATCTTGTGAAGAAACTAGAATGAATGAACATCCCCAATTGATTTTTTTCAATATTATTATAATTAAACACCTAACGACTCGGAATTTCTTGATCTAAGTTATTATATGCATCAACAAAATTGATAAGATTTTAAGGATCTGTTACTCATACATTTTTCATTAAAGACACGCGTGAAGGAAGAGAAACGATATAAAAGCGAATTTATCGTGGGTCCATTAAACGCGCAGCTTGGTTCCAAAAATTTTTTTGAATTTTAAAATTGCCATGCTTTCTTACAAACTTCAAAAGAAGAACATGCGCAACGTTGAGAACCCAACAAAACAAATTTCGCCTCGGTCAATTCATTTTCTGCGCATCTTAATAAATAAACTTGCATTTTGTTGGAAATCTCAAGGTACAAAGATATTGAGAATGAGCGGAATGTGTATAAAAGTAAATACGTAAGATATTCGAAGCACTCTTTATATAAATATATATACAAAGCAATCTCCATTTATAGATTCTACTTCTACAACGATATACACACGAAAGTCTAAATTTGCATAAACATCCGCGGTTTAGCAATAAGAAAGGATTTATACAAAACCTGTGATTACTGGTTCGCTTATGCTCTTCGCTGCAACTATACTCGTTGTATAAATCGTCAATTTCGCGAGGAGAGAATGGGTCATATAAAACTCGCGCGTGTCTGCCTGTCTGTACGAATGAATAATAAAACAAAAAACGACCGTGTAAGTGAACGATGCATGACAGTGAGAGAAAGAACGAACGAACGAACGAGAATGTGGAGAAGATGGGAGAGAGAGAGACTCTCACGTAGGCAACGTTAAGGGAAAAACAATATATTGATTATATATTGCGTGGTACGAACAGAACTGTGATATTTTATTGTATAAATTTACGGAGAACAAAGAGAACAAAGAGAGAAAAAAAAGAGATGAAGAGAGAGAGAGAGAGAGAGAGAGGGAGAGAGAGAAATGAAAGAAAATATGAAGAACAAATCTCTAAACGGATATACTTATACGGTAGTAGAAACGCGCGCGGGATATTACTGTATTTTACAATGAAGTGCATCCTTAAGCCATTTGAAAGAAAAAGGAGAGAACAAAATGACAAAAAAAAAAAAGAAGAAAAATGGAAAAAAAGAAAAATGGGGAGAGAGGATAAATGAGAGAGCGAGAAAGGAAAAAAAAGACCGCGATCGCGTGCGTGCGTGCGTGCGTGCGTGCGTGCGTGCGTCTCAACCGGGTGTCCCTTTTCGAACATTGAGTCTCCATTAACTTCCGTTTTACGAACGAATTCGCGAACTGATTCGGAAGCTCTCGCGAGGGCGAACAATCGGCAGAAGCTTCTTGTAATAATGAACATTAATTGAGAAGCTTCTTGGCGAGTTGAAAAATTGAAACGATGTTGTCCCTCTGTGTCCGGTCCATTCTCAATTTTAAAAGGTATACCCGGCGAATTTTCGGGCGAATCGCGATGCCCTAGCGTCTAATCGTTTCCTGTTTGTAAAGTATATATATAGATATATAATATAGATATATTATATATGAATTAAATGTTTGATAAGAGAGAACGAGAGCGAGAGAAACGAAAGAAAGAGAGAGAAAGAGAGAGAGAGAGAGAGAGAAAGCGACATGATTAAAGAAAAAGAAAACGATCGAGATCCGATTGCAACGTATTCGTGAAAACGGTTTTAAAAGAAACACAGACACGCGTACTCAGATACATACTACATGGTCTCGTGCATACAGGTACACGTACACATACACATACGGTACACGCGTACACTCTGTTTAATAGTTTATATAGAGAGTAAGAATTACATCTGTAAAGTTTCGACAGAAGATCACAGTTTTTTCGCGTTTACTCTGATCGTCCCTCGCCCGAGCCCCGAGAATAAAAAGAATATGGTGAAAGAATGTCGAGGAATACCGTGTTTCCTAATCCCCTGGCAGATCGAGAAAACACGAGAGACAGAGAAATGGAAGAGAGAGAGAGAGAGAGAGAGAGAGAGAGAGAGGGAGGGGGGAGGGAAAGTGAATGGAATAATTGACTGGTTCGGTTTTAATATTGCTGTAAAGTATCGTGAACTTGCAAGCGGCGATTCTTTTAATAACATATAGCACGTTAGTATGTGTTATACCTCTGACTGTGCAGAAGAGTACAAGTCAAATTTTGATTAAAATAATGACGAATCATTATATTTGAGAAAAAAAAATCGGTTTTGCCAAGTGTAATAAGACAAGATGTATATCATCAAGTTTCACGTGTTTAAAGCTTGATCTTACGCTGCACTTTTAATTTAAATGTTATTACAAGTGCTTTTCTAAAAAAAAAAAAATTAATAATTTAGACTTGTGCTTCTTTGCTCATTCACCAGAGAAGTATTCACAGCAATTTTCCGAATAATTTGAAAAATTAATATCCGTGGAATTTTATAATTTTAAAAATTTGTAATCTGTCTACTCTGTGTAATTTTATGATCCGTGTATTTTATTTTTGTGTAAAATTATGCAGACGTAGTTCCTGAACAGTTTATAGTAACTTAATCTTATGTATTTCTTTAATATTGATACAAGTCGAAAATGAAAGTGTTACAGCAAGAAACAACAAAAACGAAGAAAGAATTCCATGACAAAGTTCTTTTACAGTCGCGATGTTTTACAGCAATATTAATTATTTAAGAATACGTCGAAGAAAGAGAAGATAGATTAGATGTACTACAACTCGTGTAGAAGAGAAAGGGAAGTGACAGCATAAACTGCGACAGGTGAATTCTGAGACAAAAATTACAAAGTGCGAAATGTTCGTTTTGAAAAACGGGCATCACTTCGAGAGAAGAGAAGCTATTCAATTTTTCCCTTGACAACCGACTACCACGACTGATGGAATATTTTCACGAAAGGAGTGGAAAATTCATCTGAAATTATTGCAGTCCGTCTAATACGAATCTTCACGGTGCATGTAACAATTTTTCATTAATAAAATACGTTGGTTGAAAGCCAGAGGCACTTCGCAATCTCAAGGAAAAGGAAAATAAAGGAAAAAAGAAAACCATGATCCTCGAATCTGAATCCTTTCATAATCCAAAATACATTCAACATAGTTCGTTGTTCTTAATCAGAATGGTTAAATGATTACTATAATTATAATATAATTGAATAAAATAAGAACGGAAGCATTTACACATGGAACATGCTCTCGAAGTGTAGAGAACTCGAAGGATCAAGGTCTTACGAGTTCACTATGTCGCAGTCTTCATCCACGCTACAGATTTCATCCCCCTAACGACACCACATGCAAGAACTCGTCGTTCGAATGTAAAGAAAGCCGTGAAATCCAGTAATTTTCCGATCCCTGAATGCGAACAAATCAGGAACCCATTCCCCACAGAACAGATAGATAGATATTAAAACGAGAGGAACAGCGACGAAACTCGTTCTATTAATTAATAAACTGTCGGCATCGTGATACAACGAAGCGAGACGATCATCGTTCCACGTTTTGAATATTATAGTAAAAAGAAAAAAGAGTAAAAAAAGAGATCACGGAACGTTGCTCGTCCTGAAACAAGAAACGATCGCAGACTGAATTAAAAAAAAAAAAAGAAAAAAAAAAGAAAAAAGAAAAGACAAAAAATAGAGGAACCGTGCGTTTTTCGTTTTCTTTCTAAGCGCGAGCACGACAACGGTACAAAAGAATAATTACAAAGCTAAATAGAAGAGGAGGAGAATTGAGGGAAAAAAATGAGGTAGATAGACGGTGATGCTCGTGCGCATTTTCGTGAAACGAAATTCGTACAAGGAATCAAAGAAGTCGTTCTTCTCGAGAAGGTTTCTCTGATAGTCTTTATAAAAATCGTTGACGAAACAAAGCTCCTTGAAGAACGCTTTCCTGTACGAATTTCGCGAGAGAAGCCTCATTGGTTGCAGCGAATCCTACTCGAGGACGAAGAACGACGATCCGCGAGCGAGTTAGCGGAATTTATAAGGGACTAAAGAGGGATAACGAGCGGCAGTTGCGTCTTTCTTGGTCCTTGATTGTTTGGTGATGCGGAGTATCGTAAAAAGAAAACAAAAGAAGAAGAGAAAAGAAAAGAAAGAAAGAAGAAAGAAAGGAAACCGGCGTTGTATTCATAATCGATTTTCAGAGTTTTTCGCGACCATTTCTTCTTGATTCCCACTGTCTTGCGCGGACAGACCTTGTAAAACAAAACCCCCGACCCCCAATCATCGACACTAACTGTTCGTCCTTTTTAACAAATATAACAAAACTTACGTCTTACTAATCGAGATCGGCGATCCGGAAAGCCGTAGCAGTTCGTTACGAATTTTCAGATCAATGAAATGAAAAAGTTCAAGTGCCCCAAACGTTAAAAAGTACTGCCACGGCATTCTGCATTTGCAAAGTGTTTTATGACTCCTCTCCGAATGATTTTCACCATTTTTATTCCAAATTTTAACGAAAAGGGTAATTTCAATGCCAAGGTAATAGAGAAAATTTTAATTTAATTTAGTTTTTAAATAGAGGCAGAGCATTCGTTATTTTCCTTTCCTTTTGAGGTCTTTAGAGATCTCTTTTGAGATCTTAAGATTATTTTCTGCAGAATCTAGAGAAGTTAATAGATTAAATTCCAGAAATTATGTATTAAAAAGTCAAGTAAATAAGTAACAATTCTAAAACGCGCTAAATTTCGAATTTAGTAGTAAATGTTGCACACAGATGGCGCACGATTTCAAACGACTCTGTTGACATCTTTGTAAAGATGGGGCAAGCTAAACGCAACGATGCTGCCGGTAAAAAGCACGTGTGTTCGTATGCGCATGCGCACAATCGAAGACATGTCATAATCAGCTGATCAAATGTAGGTGAAAAGATGGCGAGTGTGCAGCTGAGTGCTATCAGGTAACTGTCAAAAGAAACAGCTCTAACGTGCTGTTCATTCGTTGTGTCAACAATATTTCGCTGCAGATGTGTAAATAGATAATCGCGGCACACGATGGCATTTCTCGAGGTTGGTCTCACATTTTACTAAAGCATTTTATGTATCGTGGTTTCTGTGTCTTGTACTTAACCTCACTTTTCTTACACGAACACGCTTGTGTTTTAGTGGAGGCGGTTCAATTTTTTCGATCTTAAGAAAGAAGTCGACGGTGGGAAAATAGCCACAGCACTTGGTGTGAGTTACCCCGGATTCAAACCCGATATTCTCATACACGATATTTGAGTATAGATAAAGGATATCGTGTTTGATGTATATCATATTTTCTGTTGATTAGGATGCTCAAGTGACAGCAGCTACAAGCGGTAACGGGACTCTAGTGTTTGGCGATTATACCGGCAATGTGCATTTAGTGAATAGGACGTACGACGTTACTACATTTCGTGCTTATGATTTTACATTGACGTTAGCTCAGCAAGTCCAACATTCCACTTTTCTGTTCACTATTGGCGTTAGTACATTCTAGTACAACTATTACACATTTTATGCAGAGATATTTCTTATTGATGAAAACTGTGTTTGTTCAGGAGGATGAACCAGGTTGTAACCCTACTATAAAGGTCTGGAATTTAGCTAAACCAGACAAACAAGGCAATCCAACATGCCTTCGTATAAGTAGAGCTATACCAAGTTACAGAGCAGTTCCTGCAACTGCTCTTTGTGTGCACACTAGTCTTACATTAATGGCTGTCGGTTTTGGAGATGGCTCTATTATGCTCTACAGGTAAAAGTAATTTTGATAAAGCAATTATCTCATAATTTCCAAACATGTTTTAATATACACTTTTCAATTCTTAGGGGTGATTTAACTAGAGAAAGAAAAAACAAGATAAAAGTATTGAAAGATACCAATGTTTCTATTACTGGTTTAGCAATAAGGTCCACTGGCAAACAAAATCATTTATTTGTTGCTACACCAAATAGTGTTTTCTTATATAATGTTACTATTAAGGATAAAGAATTTAAATCTCCCTTAGATACTATGGGTTGTGCCAGAAAATGTAATGTTCTTGCAGAATCCATGCAAGATAGTCATTTCATGATTGGTCGTAATGATGTAATAACATTAATAGAATTTCATTATACAATATATCTAATATCATTTTACTAATAATAATAAATTTTTATTATAATAGGCAATTTATTGTTACACACCAGATGGTAGAGGTCCCTGTTATGCAGTAGAGGGTCAAAAAATTATGTTAGAATGGTTCAGAAGTTATTTAGTTATTATAGCAAAAGAAGCTGCAAATGTTCCAAGAACATCAACTACCATTTCTGCAAAACCGAGGTAATAATATTTTACATATTCATAACGTCTATATTAAACAAATATAATATATATTATATGCGTTTATAGTACTATAGAACCAATACCTCCAGGAGTAGATAAACACGTAATCACAGTACTTGACATACAAAACAAATTCATTGTTTTTTCTGCTCCCATGTTGTCTGTGCAAGCTGTTCTATCAGAATGGGGTGGGTTTTTTATACTCAGCGGTGATAGTAAGCTTTATCACTTAGATGAAAAAGATTTGCAATCGAAATTAGCATTACTTTTTAAGAAGAATTTATATGATATATCTATAAGGTAAATGATTTTTAACTAAAGTTATTAAAAATATTTCAGTTATAATTTAATGTTACATTATTTTTAGAATAGCTAAAAATCAACAATACGATGCCGAAGGTCTAGTCGATATATTTCGACAGTATGGTGATCATTTATATTCAAAAGGAGATCATAATGGAGCAATAGAACAATACATTAAAACTATTGGAAAGTTAGAACCATCATATGTAATTAGAAAATTTTTAGATTCCCAACATATAGATAATTTAACTACTTATTTGCAAGCTTTGCATAAAAATGGGCAAGCAACAGAAGATCATACAACTTTATTATTAAATTGTTACACGAAGCTTAATCATACAGATAAATTAAAAGAATTCATCATGGTAAGCCATCATTAATTTAGATATGAAATTAGTTGGTAATTTATATATAATTGTGTAATATTATGTAATGATTTCAGACAAAAGATAGAGAAGTTGATTTCGATGTTGAAATTGCAATAAAAGTTTGCCGTCAAGCATCACCAGAGGATGCCTTGCTACTTGCGCAAAAACATGGTCGTCACGAATGGTATCTTCGTATTCAAATAGAAGATAAGCATGAGTACAAAAAGGCATTGGAATATATGGCTACGTTAGAGTTTGAAGAAGTATGTTTATATAATATTCAGAGTTAATTTACTTGATTAATTTCGAACAATTTTTTAGGCAGAATCCAATATGAAAAAATACGGTAATATTCTCATAGAAAATGTTCCAGATGAATCAACGCAATTTTTAAAAGCTTTATGTACCAATTATAGGCCTTCTAATCAACCTCTTGTAGATCAGGTAAAGTCGGATGATTAATAAATAATAGACTTGTATCAATATCACTTGTAATAATATATTTGATTCAGGAAACGTTAGATGGTATTGTGGACCAACATATCGATAAAGCTAATCCAGAAGATTTTATTCACTTGTTTTTAAATAATTCAGAACGTCTTGTAGAATTCTTAGAGCATCTAGTAAAAACACATACCAAGTTAGTATATCACTATAGATAAAAATAAAAATTCAATTTGTATTCTACAAGTTAAATGTTTTGATATTCAGGTGGAGTACTTTGGTATACAACACATTAGTCGAACATTATCTTCATGTTTGGTCAGCTTTAGATAATGATGTGGCAAAGGTACAATATGAACAGAAAATTGTACGACTTTTGCAAAATTCGGAAGCGTGTTACGATAAAGACCAAATATTAATTTTATGTCATCAGCATAGTTTCAGGCGTGGTTTACTTTTTCTTTACGAAGAAAGTAAATTGTAAGTTGAAATAACTTACACAGTTCATATTGTGCTTAAAAATTTTATTTTATGATTTATATTATGTTATATATAGATACCAGGAAATATTACAATTCCATTTGCGTGAAGGAGATAGTGAACAAATTTTAGCTACATGCAAGCGATTTGGACATCAAGATCCAAATTTGTGGATCCAAGCTTTGTGGAGTGTCGCAAGAAATAAGGAAGCACCAACTAAACTTCTTGCAGACATACTAGCCTACATAGGTATGTTTAAAATTTAATTTAATCGTTTTAGTTATAATATTTTTAAAGACAAATTTATATACAGCTCAAGAAAGGCTTTTGTCGCCGTTAATGGTTATTGATGCTCTTTCCACTTCACTTTCCTGTACCTTGGGTGATGTAAGAACATACTTTAACAGCGTGTTACGAACAGAGCATAAACAAACACAAGCAGATATAGAATTAACTGAAAAGTATCGAGCAGATACTAAAAAAATACGAGAACAAATAGAATCAATTAAGAATAGTACTATAATCTTCCAAGGATCGCGTTGCAGCGCATGTCATCATCAATTAGAACTTCCATCAGTACATTTCATGTGTCAGCATTCGTATCATCAACAGTGAGTTTAGATTTTATATCATATAAAATATAATAATATTTTCTGTAATATTTTAACATATGATTTTATTCTTAGCTGCTTTCAAAGTTTCTCGGAGAACGAAAATGAATGTCCAGCTTGTTTACCAAATAACAAAAAATTATTGGATATTATAAAAGCACAGGAACAATCGAGAGATCTTCACGAAACATTTCATAGTTTATTAGATCGAGCAGAAGATCCATTTTCATTAGTAGCCGATTACTTTGGCCGTGGAGTTTTTAAAAAATTAATGGTGATCACAGACAGCGATAAAATGTTATCCGCAGCAAAGTTTGAAGAACCAAAATTGAATTATGGATTAGGAGCGGAAGCTAGAATCAGATTGATGGAAGGGAAAAATACAACATCAGGTAAATAAAATTTTACTCGGTTAACTTTCGAAAGATTGAAAGAATTAATTTATTACTTTTCAAAATATAGTTACATTTATCATACTTAGCATAAATCAAACATTTTGTTACAGGAAAAATTGAAAGTCGTCGTTCTCATGATAATTACAACACCGCGGTGGATGACCGATTGCGTTCTTATCCGAAATCAGATGTGTACTCTTCATCGTTAGAAGCAAATATCTCTGGCATGGTCAGTGACATATCCAGTTCATGGGGAAATTCTAAGAAAACTGTGCCAGTACCTATAAAGGAAGCTCGTATTTTAAACAGTACAACACCAAAATCATCACCAGTCCAGAAATCGTATGTGCCACCAAAAACACCGATTGTACCATCGAATCCATTCGGAACAGACGATTATGATGAATCAAAAAATCCATTTTCCGAAGACAACGACGACGATATTACTAACCCTTTTAAAGATAACGAGGATACAAATCCCTTCAAGGATAATGATGATGATTATAATAAGAATCTAAATCCTTTTGATAGATAAATTGCATTTATTCAACTGTTTTAATTACTAAATTCACGAGTCACTAAGAAAAACAATTATACTTGTATGTTATTATTAAAAATCATGAACATTACTCGTGAAAAAAATTTCGTATATGTTATTACCATATATGAAATTGTAAATTCAGTTTAGCTTTCATTTCAGTATAATTACTTACAATTACTGAATCCAAATGTACCATATATTTTTTCCTTTTTTATACATGCATCGTATAATAATGACATCTTTGGTGCTTCATGCAATTTATAAAATAAAAAAATATATTCACGTAAAAAAATGAGATATATATATTATATATATATATATATATTAAACAATTAATTGTACATATTCATTTATATCATGTTTAAATCTATAATATATATATATATACTACAAAATGTCTGTAAGGCAATCTTATTTAATGAGTATTATAAAAAATACTTTACATTTTACAAAAAAAAAATATCTACCAAAGTAAGTGTTTTCCAAATAGCAATTAATAAATAAGTTATATATAATACAAAAATGCTACTTCAATATTATTCGTGATTTAAAATATGCTTCCATTCATTTATTTGATCACTTATTCTAAAGGCATTCCAACTATCCACAGTTTCTGGAGTTCGTGGTTTTATAGAAACAGGAATACAATATTCTTCAGTAGATTCGGGTGTAAAAAAGTCAGAAAGTACTGGGACAATATCTTTTTGTCTTGGTTCTGGATCTTTGCTACGGGTTAATCTGCTTGGCAATTGATTTTCATCTATGGATAAGTCCACCAAATCTTTATAAACTGCCTCATCAAGAGGAAAATCCAAAACAGTAGAAATCTAAAACAAGAAACGTAAAATGATATTCTGTGATCAGGTAATAATATATAAGCTATTACTCTCTTTATTACCTTGCTATTTATAAGATTCTTATATGAAGTAGGTAAATGTTCTATATCAGTTACAACTTTTTGTTTCTTCATTTCTTTTAATTTATTAATTGTACATATAATAGAATTATATTCAGGTTTTGCTAATTTTTCTCCAGAAGTAATTGGTTTTGTACGAATGTTCTCATCTGTTTTTAAAATTCTTAAATTATCTGGTTGACTGCGTGATACACCTGGTCCAACGTTAGGCTGTATTTTAGAACCAATTATATCTCTTATCATAACTTTTTTAACAATGGGAGTTTTGATTTTGGGTGCAACTTTATTGTATTTATAACATGGCATAACATCAGCAGGTTTCGAATTCAAATTTTTCTTAGTTGTAATTGAGCTAGATTTCTTATTTGTAACATTATATTTTTTTGTATTACTACTAGCAGAAGCCAGTCGAGCTTTATGTTTTAAAATGTCCAGGTCTGTGGATGTTGTAGTCACAGTTTTAACCCCTTTCTTATTAATTGTTGATTTATTTTCTTTTTCTTTTCTACCTTTTGTACATTCTTTCTTCAAATCAGTTTCATTTGAATTATTTGCTTTAATATTCTGAATATTGTTGGCATCATTCAAGGGAATTTTATTTCCTGTTTCAATAATATTTTCATTCAAAAATGAAGTCTCAATTGAAGTCGAAGGTGCATTAGCACATAATATCAAGTTTGCATTCGATTCTTTATCAACAAGTTTTGAATTGTTTTCCTCATTGTTAGATACCTTATTCGGATCTACTAATTTAACAGATTTATTTAATTTTACTACACTTAGAATTTTCGGTTTGTGTGATTGCTTGGCACCATTCTGATCAGTCGAGCTTTTTAATTCTTTTGTTATCGATTTGCCAGCATCTGTCTGACAAAATCTTATTTTTGGTCTAGTAAGAAGTTTCGCATTCTCGGACATCGTACAAAAATTTTAAATTATTTCGTCCGTGAGATGAATGTTGACAAGGAAAGTTTAATAACAAGGCATATACATATATGAATGTTCAAAACATAACCTTCGTGGTACAGAAATTTTGAATTTTGTTTTGTTATTAGAAATAACTGTCAGTATCTCTTGCGGCGTTACCAATTTCGTAATAAAACTGTAGACGTACGGGACTCTCCGACTTTAAGCTTTCTTTCGCGATGCTCAATTTTACGAAAATAGGTTAGTCAATGAAAGAACAATCGTGCTTACTGCGTGCATTGTTACGATTGTAATTTGTTTCAACAATTAGCTGATTGTGATTGCAGTTGTTTAGCAACGATCAATAGTATTTATGACGGAAAATGTATCTTATGAAACCATGGATCCGTACAAGGTAATTTTTCCACGATTATATATAATGTCGCGTTATGAAATTATTCCTCATCGTGGAAGGTTAAAGCAATTTGACTTGTTATAAAACGTTTAAATATACAACATTTGCATAATTTTTTCATTTATTTAACAGAATCCCGACTGCCAAGCGTTGGAAAATTTGAAATTGGAGATCAAAACCAATGGTGTTGTAAAAAGTGTTGATGCCTTGGTATGTATATAAACAACAATATGTTTATGGATATTAAGTAAATTTTTAATTAATACTTATTTATTATATAATAACTTACTATTATTATAACTTATGTGAGTTTCTTGTGTCTTCAAATCATTATTTTTATGACTTTTTAATACATTCTCATGTATCTATATTAATATCTATGAAATTATGAGTTAAATAAGTGTTAAATAAACTGTAATAATCATTTTAGAATGAAATATGGGCAAGTAATCATTATTTCTTGCACTATGAAACTCCTAATATATATAACGATGATGGACTTGAAATTCCGGGAGCTAAACAACAATGGATAGAAATTGTCAATTATATAATTAATGATTTAAAATGGTTACTTGGTCTTCCATTTTATAGGTAATATTAATAATACTAATATAACAAAAGTATTAACAATATCTATTGAGTATTATACTTTATTCAGGTTTTGGTCAAACATTGTATTCAATACCTCAATACTAGATACACTGGTATCTTTTCTACAAGATGCACCACCATTCTATGCTTTGGAAAATTTTCCAAATTCTCCAGAAATGTTAGAACTTCTAGAAACATTAAGTCACTATGTACTTGTAGTTTTCGCACGACTTGTCACAAATAAGGAAAGCTCTGAAGAATATATGAACCGTCCATTTCTTGGAAATTTATTATATGAGAAGTATATATTTACAGTACCCATCATTTTTGATCTTTGTCAACTTTACGGTCGAGAAAATGCAAAAATAATGGAAAGAATTTTAAACTCTTTATTTACATTAGAACCACAGTATAATAATGATCTTCAAAAAACCGTTCCCTGTCTTATAGAGGTGAAGTATTAAAGACAATATATGTGGAATAATTAATATTTTATCAAGGTAGAATTAAATATAGTTGTTGTCAGTTTAGGCCCTTGAAAATGTTGAAAGAAAATTTGATGGTTGTTCTACTTATACCACTGAAGCAGTTTCACTGTCAAAGCAGAATATTAATTCTTCAAAACTTACATTATTTCAATTGGAAGATATGATATTATATGTTCTAGATATATCATCAACCATTAGTGTGTTCTTAAAGAATTATCCTCCAGCAGTGAATATATTTCACATAGAGGATTTTATGAATAAGTAAGTTAAATTAAATAAATTAATGTCTTTATTCGTTTTAAGCGTTCCTAATAATTTATTTTATCGTTTAACATTTATTAGACTTGTTTCAGTATATGAAAGCACAATACCCGAAATGTATAAAATATTAAAAAACTTGGCATGTAATGATGAAAATATGCCAAAATATGTGGAACTGAAGCATCGTTTGGACGTAACGAGAATCGAAATTTTAAATCTTTTTCGTATTATTATATATGAACCAATATTAAATATTCAAGAAAATTTGTAAGTATACAAATATTCAAATTACAAAGCATATCTTTTATATCTTATATATTCAATGTATACATAATGTAATGTAATTATGACATTATACTTAGAAATACGATAAAGGAAGCAGAGGTAAAAGAACGGGTGGACGAATATTTTAATTTATTAAGCAATGCAATTTCTGAAAAAGAATTCATTACAGATTATGATCAATTTTATCCCGTTAAGTCAGACTTGACTGTATTATCTAATATTTGTCCTGACGAGTATCCTTTCTTTAACGTAGCGTGATTATAATCGTAATAATAATTAAGAAATATATATAACTCTTTTTGCACTTAACAAATATTCTTAGCGATATAATAAAATATGATTATATTTTACAATCAGTCAATGCAATTATTGGAAAGCCCAATATTCTATCTGCTAGCGTTTCTAACGTAAGTTTAAGAATCAACTTGTAAACTGTATTTTGATGAACTTATTACATAATATTATTTTTTGTAGGAACCAATAGCTGGACCTAGTGGCATTTCAAGTCGGACAACTCTCGGACAATCTGAAAATGTAAATTCTTTGAATGAGAAACAAATTATGTCAAAGGACTCTGTTCAGTTTGCTTCTCTTGTTTCTAATGTTAAAGATATTTTACATCAATTAGATGAAGGTTTTATTAAGGTAATTATTTTAATACGAAAAAAATTACGTAAATATATATAATAAAATTTATTTTGTAGTCGAGTTTAGAGTATTATAATTATGACAGTGCAGCTGTAATAAATGCTGTGTTACAAGATTCATTACCACCAGAATTAAAAGAGTTATTGGAAAAGGGGTCGCCATTAATATCTAATACTCCACCAACTTATACAGTAAGAGCATTTTATTATTTGCCTTATGATATATCAATTAATGCATTAAATAACGTGAATTTTATTATTCTTCTAGGAAACTGCAATTGAGGATATAACTAATGATATTGAAAGACTAAACATGGTTGTTAATTATAATAATGATAATGTTTATGTTAAAAAACCTGAAATTATAGACATACCGAAAGAATACATAACTAAAAAGTAAGGAGTCAAAGAGAATGATTATTCTGAATCACAAACATAACACGTATAAAAATATTTATTTGTAAATGACAAAAATATAAACAAAATTTGTTACAGTTATAGCCTCGTCGAAGATGTTTATGATGACGAGTATGACGATACTTATGATAATAACGATATACGTGGTACACAGGACGATTCAACTGAAGTAGATTTAAAACCTTTTACCATACCAAGAGTTTGTATTCATACATTTAATTACAAACTAATAGTAATAGTATAGCTGTATAAAAATTAATGATTAATTATTTTAGATTCTTCGCGAAAAGCAGAAAATTGAAATTGTAAGTGAATCGGAATCAGAAGACGAAAATACAGGAAATGACCAAAACGGAAAAGACTGTTTTGTACAAAATCCAGAAGAGGTACGTGCTAGAGCGGAACAGCGACGACAAATGCGAAGTGGAAAAACTGCAGGGAACGTAGTTGGTATGTTATTTTTATAAAAATATATTTAATAAAATTTAATATATAGTTACAGTTAAGTCTTATTTTCTTATGTGCAGGCAATCCTAAAGGTCAGGGGCAAGAGAAAAATGTTTTATACAACAGGCAGCAAAAAAATGTTAAGAAAGCGAAACATGCTAATCATAATCGCCGTTCTGGTGCTCAGTGGAAACGAAATCAAGGAATGGTACCATCATAAATCTACTTATACTTTTACAATATAAATGTAAATACTGCCATGTGATAAATACATTCGTACCTATGTTAATTTTACAGATTTTGATTTCTTCAGTGTTTAAATCATCGTAACTCTGTTAACACATTTATTTGACAAATTTTTATGATTCTTAATGATCTTTAACTATTGTAAGAGCTTTTATTCTATTCATTTGATTAGCCACTGCTTCTTGATATTCATCTTCAGGTATCATAGTACTGGGCGATGATCCTGAAGCGTTTGGCATTGGCATTAAGTGCGTAAATAAGTGCGTTGTACTTCCATAATAATCTAATTGTATCATGATCAAAGCCTGTACGCTGGGTTTAATATATTCCAGCCTCTTGTCTAAAAACATGGGTAATTCTACAAGTAACTGAGCATGTACAGTTTTCAAGTCCTTAGCAGCTGTCTCTTCTGCCCTGCGTTCTCTTTCTAATTTCGCGATGTGACTAGCAGTTCTATCCTTTTTTTCTTGCAATTTTTTAACGCGATTATAAGAGTATTTCCAGATTGTTAGTAGCTCCTCGCGTTTAGCAATTGCTGCGGCTATCAGAACGAATTCATCGCGTAACTTTTTTAATGGTTCTATAAAAGTTTTTTGGCAGAGAACTGCCATTTCTTGCACTGTTTTTCCAATCTGTAGAATATGCAAAATTTCTATGATATTGCCTAGTACACATTCTTATTATATAGAACAATATGTAAACTTACTTGTGTCGTCACTGAATGATAATTTTCTACCACTTTCCTGAATTCGTCATTAAGATGTGCTAAGCCACAAGTTGTTAGATTCAATGTCAATCTTTGGTCCGCACGATCTAAATTTGTTATTGCTTCTATGTACTTTTTCATTTCCTTTGTCAATTTTCTTATTGTATCTTCAACACTTGAAAAAAGCAATTATAAATTTTTCAGTTACATAAAGTTTAAGTAGAGTAATGGCAAATATAGTAGCAATAAACATACTAAATGAGTCTTTGAACAGCGATATCTAACTCTCTGTCTTCTGAATGGGTTAATAAAGGTTGTGCTGGTGTAGGCCTCTGTGTTAAATGATTTTTCTTTAAAGGATTCCTGCATTTATTGTAAGTCATTTACAAATATTATAACCTCTAACCTTAGGTTACACACAATTATGAGTAATGTCATTTACTCACCACGTCATTTTGCTATTACAATTCAATAAGCTTTCATAATATCATACTCCATCGAATAAAACTGTTAATAAATACATTGCTATGATTATTACTTAAGAAAACATTGAATACGGTGACGTATACCATATTTTAGAGTCTTATCATTACTACTCTTGCATTCGGTAGACAAGATAAAACAATTTATGTTTTCATATTTCACTATGTTTATTTTATTAATTTCTCCAGTAAATTGAAAAGAAACACTAAAAAAATTATGTAACATAAAAGTTGTTTTCGCTGTCAATTTGAATTTAACATGAATATTTTCTAACCTCAATTATCATACTTTCAATGTCAACTAGTCATTTAAATGTCAATAAATGTCAAATGCACAGTGTGCAAAATGCAAGTATAGAGGGTGTTATTTATTAATTTTTTACAAGGCATCTTATAATTACAAAAATGCATGTACACGTATAATATTTTTATTAAATTCTTTTTATTAGTACAAATTCCAAAGGATTTTGATATTTCTTACATTACTTCTCTTATAGCTATATTTTAAATGTACAAAATTAAAAGCAGAATTTAATGATCTATTATGATTAATTCGTCTATACCCCAATCCTCATAACTATTGTCAGGTAAATAACGTCTAATTATGATTGGAATTTTTCTTTGCTTTAGTTCTTTCATTGCAATTTGCAATGGATCAGTTTCTCCTTCTAATTCTACCATCACAGGAGCACACATTGCTATTTGTAATGCTCTTGTCCCTAATACTCTTGCTCTTTCATATCTACAAACAAAAATATTACATTAAAAATACTTTCATTCCTTTTAAGATTAAAGATTTATTTATTCAGATTTATATACCCACTTTGTCATATATCTTGTTGTAATTCTTTTAGACCTCTGCACTCCACTAGTAGCTTCACCAGTAGTTAATAACTCTATATTTTCTCCATCTTCTTCCTGAGGTTCTAGTTCAATATTATCATCATCATCCACATCATCAAACTCATCTACTACGCTTTAAATGACAAAATTCAATCATCTTAATATTAAAAATTTTATTTATATTATTATTACAATTCAAACTGTGTTATAAAAAAGTCAATTTATATTAAATTATTCAAGTGATTTATTAGATATCTTATGTTATGTTTAATTTGTTAAGTTATGTTTAGGTTATGTGTATCTGCCAAAAATCAATTATTAGTATCTTTAAAATCATTATACTGTAAATGTAATTCACACCTAATATCACAGAAATCAATCAATCAATCAATCAATCAATCAATAATGATATATAAATCAATCATAAAACAAATAAACAAGTACATATATAAAATATTAGTTTAATAAATATTACATACTCGTCTCCATCAAAATCATCGTCTGCCATTTTTTCGTAATCAAATAAATATTACTGCTGACACAAAATATGACTTAACTCCTACCTCTGTACTGTATAAACTAACAATCAATGTTTGGAACACAAAGAAATGCAGGCAAGCAAAGAAACTGAAAGTGTCATTACATACATGTAAAAGGTATAGAATAAAATCCCTAGGGTAAAATATTTGAAAGCAGTTCATATTTTATACCTAGGATTATCCTTTAGTCTGAATATTAATAGTTCAGCAATTTTAGGAAGTTATATTAATAGTTCAGCTATTAGGAAGTTATAATTTTAAGATACTCTTCAATCTATCATCATTATGCAAAATTGCAGTGATAAAATAATGGAACCATTGACTAAAGATAGGATAGATTGGACATGAAATGGGACCTCGTGTCTGAGTTTGAAATACCGACCAGAAAAAAAGTCACTAGATTTTAGCGCACTTTTAAATTTTTAAATTTTATTGATTGATCAGTGGACTACTTTATTTCTTCTTTGAAATTTGAAATTACTTTAACATATGTTACACATGTAATTCTTTAAATTTTCAACTGTTATCAATGCTTCCTGTAAATATTTTAGTCAGATATCAACTAATAAAGACTTTCAATTAAAGGATGAATTACTATTCATTGATTGGTACGAAATGGTGTTTCATTTAAAATCTCGCGCGAATTTGGAAGAATTTGAAAAAAAACCTCGATTAACGAAATTACGATATGACAGTTTCAGGGCGAATAAAGATAAAAAGATAATAAAGATAACAATTTGAAACGTTGAAATTGTAAAGAAAAAATATATATGAAGAAGAAGCTACAGAAGACTAAATGAAGGAGAAAAGGATCAGAATATTTTTCATTGACGTTCAGTAATACGAGAGAAGAATGAAATAGACAGGGAACACATTATTGAATGCGAACATTTTTATTGAGCTACGCTGTAAAAAATTCGAGGCGATATTTTCTGTCAAGCGAATACTCTCCATAATTCTTCATATAATTTTTGTTCTCACGAAATCTTTCTCGACGAGGGGTAAGAATAAAGACACTCGTATAATTTTACTTTAATCGGAGGATGCTCCAGTGAAGAACAGGAATTGATTTACGGGTGAAATGGGTAGAAGGGGAAGGGGTAGTACAAAAATCTTGTCTTCACTCCCACACGTTCTTTTTCACTCTCACACGCTCTCTCTCTCTTTCTTACTTTCGCTTTCATTCTTTCTTTCTCTCTGTTATCATTTCGTTCTTGACTTTCTCTCCGTATCATTCATACAATCTTTCTCTTTCACGAACGTAATTCTCTTATTCACTTTATCTCACATGTGTTACAAATCAGTGCGCTCACTGTATATACGATCCAAGATTATGGCATATATATGTATATATATATATATATATATATATATATATATATATATATATATATATATATACACATTAGGGTTCGTGGTATTTGTTTCT
>NW_025109262.1:0-4046 GCF_011392965.1 Frieseomelitta varia
ACTTATGTGAGCTTGTGGTAGTATTCGCAGGAAAAGTTTCAAAAAACCTGCGTGTCCATGTATGAGTGCATAAGTTGGGTCCGGGTTGGTAATTTATGTGTTTTGGAAGTTTTGCTTTACATTTAAGCGGTATGTCCTCGAGTAGGTAGTTCCCTGTGTTTCAATTTGCGCATAGCAATATCCACGCAGTGTAAAAATTCAAGTATATATATATATATATACTTGAGAAATCTTCGAGCTCGATTCTCTCTAGAAAGAATTTTATCCTTTCTTATCGAATTCTCTTCGTAGAATCACCTTCCGCTACCATTTACAACTAGGACACCCTGTATATTTGAGGACACGTCCAAGCACTTTGCGTGCACAATTCATCGCACAGTTTGTGCACTTCGACTGCTTGAAAATTGTTTAATTTCAGACGCTTTTGTCCAGCTCTCTCCATACTGGCTCGAGTTCGAAAAGCTGTAAAACTGCGAGCTACCTCGATAAATGAAATCGGTCGATCCTGATGATCCCTTGGGAACGCGCCACTCGTGGAAAATCGTTGCGTGGCATCTGGGAAGCGGAGAGAGCTCCACGGTGATTTACGACGCATTATCCACGGCCGATAACGATCGCTGCGGCGAAATTAATCGCCCAGCGGTAATTATTTTCATTCGGTTCGATTTCTTGGAACAAGGATGCGGTGCCGCTGATGCGACGGAGAGAACGTCTCTCTCTCTCTCTCTATCTATCTATCTATCTTTCTCTCCCCTTCGTTGCTGTTCGTGAAATTGTCTGCGTGCGTATCATACGTTAGCGCGTTGCTAATGATCGGAACGGTTGGAAGATGGACGTTGCGAACGCGAAATTTCGACGAGTTTCAGCGCTGTCTTTCGGCTCGTTAACGATGTTCGCCGACTGTCGTAAATGAGTTATACGCTCGGACGGCTTGGGTAGCTTAAGACGAGACGCTTAGTTGGCTGGAACGGTCGGCGAATATCGGCGAGAGGATTTTACGGTGAGCTTTTAGAGTGGCTCATGAAAGTGTTAGAACACGTATTGTGGAGGAATCGTTGCATGGAAAGGAAAGTTTGTCCGTAGATGAATGTCTACGCCATCGATTTCATGGAAATACGTACACGCAAGAAGCTGATAAAAGAAAACTCGAATTTGCATCCACAGAATGATAGACGAATGATCATTTCCAACAGAGTACTCGTCCCATCGAAATTTTCAATCGAAACTCGCCATCGGACGAAAAAATGATGAAAGACACGAGTCGTTACGAACGATTACACTACTCGGCACTCCGCAGCTACGATTAAGACGTCGTTTTGCCACGTGAAGTGAACACAATGTTCAAACGGTGCAAACGGTGGTACAATCGTATCGGCGATATTCAAATTAGATCGATACCGGCGCGCCGCGGCCGCGCGTGTGTGTGTGCGTGATTAAAAATAAACGCGTGAGTCGGCGTAATTTCACGGTTGCACGATTTAGTTAAGTCGCTCGCGTGAGCCATTGCCTCGACTTATCGTACGAGTTCGAACGCAAACTCGCTTGTAGGAGGGATACAAAAGCTTGTGCAAGCCGGCGAACGTGTTTCTTGATTGCCGATTCGAAAGAACGAACAAGTCGGGGAGAGACTGAGAAAATAACTGAATAAGAGTATTCGTTTCCGTCAGTATCCTTCGATGTCACAGTTTGAAAGCATAAAAGGGCGTAAAAATGAAATTATTCTCGTCGAACTCTAGATATATGTTTTTGGCGATCTAGTTAAATTAATTTAAATATATATGCGATTTATATAAGAAACTGATATGTGCGTGTGTTTCTCTGCATTTATACGAAGAAAATAAACTGATACCGCCGTGACGTATAAATTAAAACTTACTACCTCTTTCATTTGTCACTTACTGATATGCATTACGTAAAATTACGTGATTATTTCTAAATCAGCCTCAAATTATGATAATTTCGTGCATTGATTAACGAGATTAATTTCACATATATATAGTCGCTCATGAAAATACTCGAACAGTTGTAGAAACCTTTTTTCGAACGTATTATAACACATATGTGTTATATGAAGTACTTTCAAATTTTAGCATTTCGTGATCACGATTTTGTCGGTCAAGTTTTAAATAAATCTAAAAATATATATATAAAAATTACGAGATATACATATATAAATAAATCTAAAAATATACATAAAAGTTACATATTAAATAAATCATTAGTTTAAGTTACACATTAAATAAATCTAAAAATATACATAAAAGTTACGAGATATACATATATATATATGTATAATTAATACGAGTATACGTATACACATTTCCTAGTCATTATAAAATTCATATTAATATAATATACTATTACCTAGCATTGTATAATTAATACTAATATTATTAATATCATTAATATTATTATCATTATTAATATCATTAATATTATTATCATTATTAATATCATTAATATTATTAATATCATTAATATTAATATCATTATTATTAATATCATAATACTAATATTATTAATATCATCTTTAATACGTATCATATACTTCAGATGATTATTCATACGACTATTACAACTAATTATTATACGAATAACACGAATTATTATGAATAACAGATCTCGTAACTTCTACATGTACGTGTCCTCAGATTGGTTCCAAACCTCAACGATATAACCCTGATAATTGTCTCTTCGTTACAGCGTTAATGAAAATTTCAAAATATCATGTACATTCTTTCTTTCTATAATAAACGTTCGAACTACTTTCGTGAGGCACTGTATCATCAAAATTCAAAATTCGAGGATCAAACACGATTAGCACCATCGGCAACCATTTACCTACACCAGAAGGCAACGTCGATGAACTTGAGACGTCGGCGGTTTCACTTTCCTCCCGCTTCGAGGAATTATCGAGAAGAACGATGCATGAATAATTCATGCATGCATAGTTCCAAAGAACGATTTGCTTAATGGCTCGTCGTTCTTTTTCTTTCCTCTTCTCTTCTTTTTCCCCTGGGTAACCGGCTATCGTGCCAAACTATCGTGGTCGACAGATCGTTATTGTTGTCACCGCGAACCTTGAACCTTCTCGCTGAGAAAGCCGACGACGAGAGATTTTTCTAGCGCGGATTTTTCAAAATTTCACCGCGTAAGTCTCTATGAATAAATCTAATCGAACCGGCGCGACTCTCAACAGACTGAGTCAAGAGAACGAACCTCAACGATAGAAGAGAGATAATATTAAAATACTAGATAATCTTAAGAGAGTCGCTATATCTGGCGTTTTCATCTTCAAGCTTCGGCAACCGATGGCCCCTCCTTTCTGAAAAATTTCTAATCTCCTTTGTTCTTCTCGCGTTTGACTTTCTACGACAGTGTTTTCCCCGATTAATTTGTAACGAATACATACGACACTGTAAGAAATATGGAAAAGAAGTTCTCGATTAAAACAATTAAGTTAAATTTCAAAGAAAACCTTCTCCTACATTTTATACAGCTTCGTAAATATTCGCCACCATACGACATTTTTTCTCTTTTAATTAATCAACACCTGTGTCTTCCCACTTTTATTATACTTCAATTGCAAGTGTATAGTGATAAATGTACATGAAATGAACAATGAATACAATTTTACGTGATTTCAATCATAAAATATTTACTGTATGTGTGAGTCGATAAAATCATTATACTCACCACCCTCCCGTTGCATGGCTGACAATTATTAGACAGCGATATCTATTTTCCACGGCGATATTATATTACCCACAAACTCGTCCGAAAAGAAACTTCTATCGACAAATACCCTGAATGCTCGAATCAACGCGTCACTCTTCCTTCTATTCAAGTGTAACACTCCGAATCTCACAAGAGACTAAACACGCGCTCTTGGTATACATTTGAAACTTCAATCTACCTTCAAAGAGCATTCTTGCTACATGAATATTCATTCCTAACACGTAATAACTTTTCTTCAGCCCTATAGTGCATCAAACACTCCAATAATACATAATACAAGCAACAATAATTATCGTATCACTTACTCG
>NW_025109263.1:0-2311 GCF_011392965.1 Frieseomelitta varia
AAGGAAAAAAAAAAAAAAAAAAAAGAAAGAAACAAGAACAAAACGATCGATCGAAGTGAAAGTCGAGTCTACGACTACTTGTCCCTTGATTGTTCTTGCGCAGAAGGTCAATGAAACTCGCGTTCGGGCGTGACGAGGTTCGATTCTTCAATCGTAAAACAGCAAGAAAACGTAACATTTTGCTCGGAATCGAAAGATTCACGGTTTAATGTTCCGCGATGGAGGTGGCAATAATTCGCGAGATACGGCCATTTTGTCTGGATTTATTGGGGATATCGACCGGCTGGATTTTCCATAAAACAAGCGAGAGAGAGCGAGGGAGGGAGGGAGGAAATTTACACGACGATTTCCGGCGGAAACCGAGTGTCAAGAGGTTCTACGGAGCGTCTGTTCGATTGCAGTGAAACCGTACGATCAGTGATAAAACGAACAAATGGATGATTTTACATGAACGGTTATTTTTTTTTTTTTTTGGTAGCATAAAACTATTTCGTATATTGAAAAGAATAATTAAATCAATTTCACCAAGAATAATTTTATCGTACGACTTCTTTTTACAAGATTATAAGAGTTGTAAATATTAACTGGAATCATTATATGTGTATAATGTTGTAACTTGTGATTTTATGCTCGTAAAAACTCGTTCGTATACTAAACATTTCCTAAGCGCGTAAAAATCAAATCAAAGTCACCGATTCCAACGAATGTCATTTACATTGAATTTCCTCGACGAATAACATCATTGATGTATATGCAGAAACATTATGATCGCACAAGGAATCACTCTGGAAGAGGCATTCTTCTGAATTCGATGAAACGCGTCGATCTTCGTTTTGTTCGATCTTTCTTCCTCCTCCCCCTCCACACATACACACACACACACACACACACACATACACAATTTTTTTTCTTTTTACCCGTTTCGCGAGTAAAATTCGTTCGTGGTCAGTTCTGTGACACGCGATGGCCATCGAAATCGAACTGGAGAACACGAAGGAAAATCGTATACGTAAGTTGAAAGGAGTGTTTTTCCGATTAGAAATAAATGAGAGAGGCTGTCCTTGGTTACGTTTCACTTAACCTCTTGATCTCTGTCAAGCGTTCCGTTTGTCACGTAAAAAGTATATATGTAGATATTCTTAGAAGCAATCGGTGGATAAATGTGACGGCGGTAGTTTTAAGAAATACGCGTTACGTATTATTAAATTTTTACTTTGGTTTTGTTAATTATTTACTTCACTAATTACTGGATTGCGGAGAGTTGGATATTTTGGAACATATATGCGTGATTATATGTGGTTATCTTTGTTCAAGGCTCGTTTAAATTTCTTTTTAATAAACGATTGCAAAAGTTCTTTTCCTACTATAAGTATTTCTGTGACGATATATATATTGCTCCTGTACGTTTAACAATCTCATTTTGTAATTTTCATCTCGTGCATTTTCGAGACTTGATTCTCATCTACAAGTTTTTCAAAAAAGTACTCGTTTTTTAGACGGATTTACGCGTGTCAATTCTAGTCAATTTATTATTATTTTAAATAGTCGTGTGAGAAGTCAAGTTTAAATGGGCAAATTTTGATTTCAATTGAAAAATAAAATTAAGTTGGAAAATATTTGTCAATCGTGTAACATATATATATTATAATGTAAATTAATAATATATGAATAATATATTAATACAAATTTAGTTATAAAAACGTAACGAAAATATCAATTAGCGTTTAATTATTGCAAAATAATATAGCATTTTATTAAAAAAAAAAAAATATGTCGAAGGACGGATGAAAATTAGAAAAAGAAAAAAAATATGCCAAAGTGACACACAGAGGAGGGATGAGTGTTGATCACGATGCTCAGTAACCAGAAAGAAAATAAAGTTGAAGAGAGAAGAACTTTGTACAAAAATGGGGAGGGACTGGGATTGAACTTGCAAAAGTAACAAACGAAAGAAGACGAGAGTTTCTTTCATAAGCAACTGGGGAGTTTGCCAGAGTTTCTGTTCGTTAGAGACAAATTCGTTTCATCCGACGAATTTCACGCGTTTTGTTAGAGTCGCGTCGGGAATTTCAGAAACGTATCTGGATGAAACGTCGACGAAGCAGGCCATTAGCGGGAACTTTACGATGACGCGACGCTGAATTCGCGCTGTGGCGCGCGAAATAGGACACTTGATTGACTGTATTATCGGTTGCCCGTGAATACTGCCTGCTACATCAAACGAAAATGAGCTTTGCTAATTTTATATCGGCAGCACGGTTGCTTTTTGACACGCCTACCCTCCATTTTTTTTTTTTTTTTTTTTTTTTTT
>NW_025109263.1:2321-4061 GCF_011392965.1 Frieseomelitta varia
AAACCGATTGTTTAATTGAATATCTGCTTGTCGTTCAACGCTATTGTCGCAATCTAATTTTTTTTTTTTTTTTTTTTTTTTTTTTTTACCTTTGATACGGCCTCTGATAAATTTTCTCCACGTTGATGATTGGATGTAACGTCGTTTTGTCTGTCATAGAGATATCTTTTCTATCTATTCTCTGATAACTGGAAGAGAACTGTTATTAATATATGCCTTTTATAATACAATAGAAGAAAATTATACTTTTTTATACTTTACAATTATTAAAGAGAAGAATAATCTCATGGAAGATTCTTAGAGTGGAGAAGATTTCTTGAATTTCTGCAGTAATTTTAAAATTAAACTCCAATGTGTGCGAAGGTATATGGAAACTCAAGAGAAAATCAAGAGAAATTGAGAATTTGATGGCACTAAAAAAGTGTGCTTAATTAAAAACAGCGCTCGAGGAAATATTTACTATTTACAAACTCAAGACCACTATTTCGCTCAAAGAATCCCTACTTACGGAATTCAAACGAATTTAAGCATTTATGAAAAAAACACTGTGATAAATTGTCTTTCAATCCTTAACGAGAGTTAACACAACGTTCAATCCAATGTGTGTGTGTGTGTGTGTATATATATATAAACAGAATTAGCAGAATAACACGAGAAAACAGCAGGACAATGATGAAACGGCGTCACGTCGTAAGGAAATAAAAATTCTGGAAGCGGCGCGGTCCACCATCGGCAACCCTCTGCCTGCCCCCTCGTTTCGCGAAACCCTGGCACAAGGAACAACAGCGGAATCGTGTAACCGAGCGTAAAGCGGCCGAGGCAGCGCAATATCGGCCGGCTCGCACTCGTATTTCCCTCTGGTTTCCCCGTTTAATTTGACAAGCTGACATCGCAGACGGACACGAAGCGATATTTCAGTTCCGTGAACCGTGAACCGTGAACCGTGAACCGTTCGCGTCTGTTCAGACTCGGCTCGCCGCGTTTGCGTTTCCCAGTGTAATTGGTAAACTTGGGCTTGGACTGTTGTCCGGAAATGGGGAGACGTTGGGGTGTCTACGTCCTACGTCCTACGGGACGTCCCGGCGTCCGCGCCATGGGAATGGCAGGCTGGAGAACGCCGAAAGTTGGCGAAAAGTCTTTACAATCAAATCTGTTCTCCGACGGTTTCCAACTAAGCTTTTTTCCAAGTAAGCTTTTTTCGAGCTTCGGGCACCGACGAGATTCAGTTGTTTCGGGAGGGGTGGGGTTCGTTGATTTATTGTCTTTCTGTTTATCGGAGAAAGAGTGTAGATTTCGAGGGAAGTAGGACTTTGATTATCAATGTTAACAGATTCCTCCCCCCCCCGTTTCTAAGAGAATTCTGTTCGAACTTGTATATTTCGTATAAAGAAGCATGTCTTTTTTTTTTTTTTGTTGAATTCGTCGTTTCAGAAAGAAGCGTGTTTAATTCGAAGATGAAAATTTTGTCTTTCTTCTTTCTAAATTGGAAAGCTTTTACGACTCTCGCTGTTTTTTTTTCCCTCTTCCATTTTTCTTTCTAATTCTTTCCGTTCTCTCGTTCCTCCTCTCGTTCTTCCCCGCGTTCCGCAAATATTCCCAGACTTTAATTTATTCGAACAATGAGAACAATGAGACGACAGGCAAACGATAAACGTACCATTTCGTTCAACGATGCTCAGGTTTTTTCTTTCTTTCTCTTTTTCTTTTTTCTTTTCTTTTTTTTTTTTTTTTTTTTTTTTT
>NW_025109264.1:0-4065 GCF_011392965.1 Frieseomelitta varia
CATTTATTTGCAAAGTGTTGATTTAAAAATTGCCTAGCCACTCGGCTAAAACGCGGCGGAGCTCCATCACGCATAAACCGCGTACGAAGTCTAATGTCGACTGGAACTTCCTCTAATATTTCGTGTAAACGCGTGCTCAAAAAATCCACGTACTTTGTGCCTGTTAGTTTCCCATCAAGAGAAAAAGGTCCAATTAAAAATTTATCAATTATTCCTGCCCATACGTTTAAACTAAACTGGTGTTGATGTCTTGAATGCACAATAACACGTGGGTTTTCTTCATCCCAATTATGATTATTATGAAAATTATACCATCCGTGGTAAAACTAGCTTACTAGAGTTTGCTCTGTTTCATTAAAATTCATTATATCTCATAAACGAAGACAGATAGGACATATATTTATATGACTTTTTTTCGTTATTTTTAGGCATACAATCAGTTCCCGAAGTGGGTCGCACAAGTTACGAAACACTCTGTACATGTATAAAATTTATTTCTATGCATATTATATTCAAAACAACCAATTATAAATTTACAAAAGCACAATTTCACCTATTTATATGTTGCAGAATTGTACGAGAGGGAAATTTTCAGACACGCCTCTATTGCTAAAGCTTTCAAATAAATAATCCGTCGTGTTATTTTGGAATAGTAGTAACAAATAAGCCGTTATCTTCGATCGGTGAGCGAAGAATAATTAACCAACTTTAATCTGAACGTGTCGTCGAGCTCTAGATCATTGACCGATTAGAGTACGGCCGTAGTGTCATTATGTTATACGCCTAACAGCCTTTTTCTTCTTAATATTTCGCAGTCAGATCTAAACGATAAATCCAGCCTTGTCCTACTCGTTGTATCATCACTACGTATCGGGGCTCACCGTTTCAAATATAAATTGCTCTCAGTAAATTTAACTTTCCCCTCCCAGTTGGCCCGAGCCAGGCTAAGGTAATACTTAACAGATGAGTTCTACAGCTGTTTCGCAAATGTCAGCCATTTTTCCATCATTTTCCCCAGCCGTGTAATTTCTTCATATTTTCTTCCCGAATGGGCCAGTTCCGTGCTTCGGCCGTATTTTCTTATCGTCGAAACGAGCGAATTTATCAAAGTTTCGTTACACAACGAGAAATTCAGGACATGCGATTCCACGATCGACGAAACTATCGAACTTTTGACACGTAGCTTCACAAAGTGTCCTCTCTGGGGTAAAACGCAAAAACCAGGTTAGGTTTTTGGGCTTAGGTTAGGTTTAAATTTAGGTTCAGGTCGTTCGTTTTGTTACTCGTACTGACAACTTTCGTAATTGATGCGTGGCAACCAGGATGGAATTGCAAATTCGAAAAGGGTAAAAAAAGACGGAAGTTCGTTCGATCGATACGTTCGTACGTACCACAGGCAGAGGAAGAACATTTTACGATCAAGAAAACGTAGTGAAACTTTCGCTCGAGCAACGTGCAACCGACGCGGCGTTGATCTTTCATTAATCAGTGAAAGAGAGAGAGAGAGAGAGAGAGAGAGAGAAGTAGAGCGGCTGAGAATTAAATTGAATAACGGTGGTTATATCCATGTAACCATTTGTTGATTTCCTGTAGTCTGAACGTCGAGAAGGTGGGGCGGCAAACGTGGCGAGTCGCAACTCGGTTCGTTCCATTTGTTATTCGCTAACGGCGTTGTGCAGAAGGATGCGAAAGGTCACACGCCAACCAGATGGACAGCTGATAGAGGCCCGACCTGGCTTCTTTCCCTCGTAAAATGGGTTAGAAGCCATTCGTGCGATCAGGAAGTGACGTCGCCGTTGAGACCGTGGCGGCCGCACGATATTTGAAGCTTCTTCAACGTGTGACTTTAATCTCGTAAAATGGCCAGAAGGGCCTCGAACCTTGCTCTTTCTCTCTCTCTCTCTTTCTGTCTCTGACACGAATGAAATTTGTTCCATTAGTTAACTCAGAGAGTGAATTTCTTTTTTTTGAGTTTAAGATAGACAAATTTCTAATTTTCGGCTTAATTCTCGCTGAACATTTTATTTGTACTGTGCCCTACTTTGGAACTGTGAAAGAGAATTGCTTCTTAATGGGGCAGGAAAGTTTGACGGGTCGAAAAATTACGAATACTTTGGAAGGCTTGTAAAAAGAGAAAGTACATGTTTGCTTGACACGAGCTTTTTGTTTTAACTGTAAATTTATTTTAACACATTACGAACTATAAAGAGCGACATTAAAAAAGAAAAAGAGAAGGGTGTTATTTAACTTTTTAACGGCATCCTTTTACACAACTTTCTTTTACAGTGCCTATCGGTGTGCACGATTCCAGCCGAACAGGATTAGCTGCAACAAAAAGGCAAATAATGTTCAAAAGCAAACGATATTCTCTAGGGATTGACGAACCGACATTTTCATTTTTGTGAAAATTATGAAAATAGCAGCCATTTGCTTCTGATGTATCGAATTTATCTCAAAAATTTCTACGTTTTTTGCTTATATTTTTCGAAATTGTTACAAAATTAAAAAATGTTCGATCGCCAATCCCTAGTAAATGTTACGCTAAAGATACGATACCAAGTTTCACAGTAATCGGTTGGTTTAGATTCCGAGATATCTTGCACACAGGTTTCTAAAAACCTAGCTTCGAGAAAAACGCGTTTAAAGTTCCTGAACGTCATTTTTCATGTGTATCTCTACTTACTATTTTCATATGTATCTCTACTTACTATTTTTACTTATACTAAATTGAATCCAAGTCCCCTAATATTCGATTCGCCAAAAGTAACAAGTTTGAATCACACGATTTACACTATTTATACTGCTCAAAATTTGTAAACAGTGATAAGTACAAATTCAATTATTCCGTGTCCGCGGATTTGTTATTATACCCCCCAAAATAAGTCGTTTTAAAGGCCAGTACCCTATCTTATTTCTAAGACTTCAATTAAACTACTATCTAAAACAAACAAACAAACAAACAAACAAAAAAAATCGATCTTTTGAAAATTTCAAACAGCCCTGTCCGCTTGAAAGAAAGGAAAATTACACGGCTGTCCAGGATTATAGCACGATCGGATAAAGAAAGTCGATGAGCAGGGGGGGCGGGAGGGGAAGGGGGTCGATAAAGATGTAAAGCGCGATGAGCGGTACCGTATCACACTCACGGTAATTTCAATGTCGCCGATGCAAATCTCCTCTGGCGGGGAATTCGTGTCTGATATCGCGCGAATACACGGTGGCCAGCCGTGACGAAAGTTCCCCCCCCCCTCCCTCCCCCCTCCCCCATTTCCCTACAAGGGACGAAAGAGAGCCCGGCATTGAGAAATTTAAAAAGGCAGCCGGCAATCTGTAAGTGCAAATTGCAACGTGTGCCTGAACCCGAAGGAGCATAAATTCATGCCAAGCGCCTTCGAGTACAACTGTGTACAACGCTGTAGAACGAAGGTTCGGTCGAAGGGGAACGCGGAACGACTTAGCCAGCCTTTTGTCGCAACGATTTCCTTGCTCCAGTCCGCTTATACACATTGGATCGCGTGCTCGGCATTACCCTTTCTTTATGTGTGTTCTTGCGTTATGTGCTAACCGACCACCACCAGAGGCCAAGGTCGCCCCCTTGGCTGACGATCCGCGGCGATTCTCTCGAAGGATTCCACGGCGATCCTGGTACCAATTTGCCGAACAAAACAATTTCGCTCCTCCTCTGTACACATTTGTTCCACGCTCTGGTTGTTTTCTGTATTTTATGACTATCGTTATATAGTCAGAAATGTAGGTGTTTCTCTCTGTCTTTTTTTTTTCTTTTTTTTTTTCTTCTTCTTCTTCTTCGGAACTCTATTTCAGTTAATGGAAATTTATACGCTCCGTTGCCGTTATTTACTACACTATTGCATCACGTAACGTAACAGTATAACTGAAGTATTGTTCAGCGACACGTACGTGTCGTATTCTTAGAAACGGGTAAAACTTCGTTACACTTCGTCGTTCGTATTGTTGTTATTAAGATAAGATATGACGTTACACATTGCTCCTAAAATTCCTGAATTTAAGACGGCTGTTTACTCTGCTCTTTTTTTCTCAAAAAAA
>NW_025109265.1:0-4067 GCF_011392965.1 Frieseomelitta varia
ATAATATAATATAATATAATATAATATAATATAATATAATATAATATAATATAATATAATATAATATAATATAATACAATAGAATAGAATATAATACAATATAATATAATATAATATAATATAATATAATAGAATACAATATAATATAATATAATTAAATAACTTAATATAACTTGATTAAAAAAATCGTGTCAACTCATCTCAAAGCTTCTGCTATTTCGACAATCGCGAGTTGGTTCTTCTTTCTCCGCAGAAATGACTTTACGTCGTGCAGTGCAACGGGTGAGAAAGTGAGTACCATCAACGATCGTCGCACGCGAACGGTCGGAACACGGGCCGCAAGCGTTACGAAAGGAACACCTGAGCATGATCGACGATCAAGCCAAGGAGCTGCACGAGCCGAAACGGTCGGCCGGCACGCGACGCCCCTCTCGTGCTCATCGATCCTCAAGCTCTCAGCTGACTTTCAGCCGGCTCGCGTGCGCGCCGGTTTCCGCCGCCGTTCGATACGGCTTATTTTAAACTGGCTGGACGCTGGACGCGCGTAAAAAGGGGTGGATTGACTCTGCGAGAGAACGAGCAACAACTCGGCCAAGCTCGAAATACCTCGCGGATTTAGACGAGCGGCGGCGACGTCGTTAAGAGTCTCGAGTGCATCCTCTTTGATTTAAAATGCAAATTTTTGCCGCGGTGAAACGAGATTCCGGGCTTGCATCGAGATTCCAGGCTTGTAACTCACTCCTCCCTCTTGCTTTCCTTTCGGTGTTTGCCGAGGCTAGCTTACGCGGCAACGATCTCTCCCTCCTTCGGCTCTTCCCTCAACATCCACGTTCGACTCGATTTTTTGCTACGTTCGACTCGGTTTGGCGTTATCGGGAACTCTGTCTGAGTTCGTTCGGATGGTTTTGCCGATTCGCCAGGTTGCGCGACGACGTTGACGAAAACCACCTGCTCGCGAGCCAGCCTCCGCTGGCAAAACCACCGCCATCGTTCGTTCGTTCGTTCGTTCGTTCGTTCGTTCGTTCGTTCGTTCTCCCCATCGAATTTCGATATTCGCCTGCTGCCAGTGGCGCCTTTGTTCCTTCTCTTCTTAAACGACGGCCACAGCCACAGCAACGTCATCGTCCATTCACGTTGCTTCGCTTTACCCCCCGACGATGGAAAAAAAAAAGAAAAAGAAGAAAATGCAACAGAAATGTTGCAATACTATATTATACTGACTAACTTAAATTAATTAAATTAATTGATATCGATTAATAATTAATTAATATCAAATTACAGACATTTAATTAATATAATATAATATATATAAATTATAATAATATAATATATACAAATTATATTAATATAATATATATAAATTATAATAATATAATATATATAAATTATATTAATATAATATATATAAATTATAATAATATAATATATATAAATTATAATGCATAATATTTAATTACAATATATAAATCGTAAACATTTAATTAATTAATATTAAATCGACTATTCAATTTCTACTATAATTATCAGCAAATTATAAAAAATATCCTCTCAAAGGGGACAGTCGAGCAAGGGGGTTAAAAAATTCTACCGTACAATTTTACAAATATTTTACTTGAACGAGACTCTTTCACTCCGGAATTTTATTGATGTAGAAATAATATTGCAATGTTACATTCCACTGACTCTACTGTGGATTCTTTTTTCGTCGCGCTTATGTATTATCCTTTCCTAGCCAAGGTGCCTTAGGACGACTCGCGTACGACTAATTCCTAACAGCGTCTCGAGGACCTGTCTCTTCTTCGTATCTGCATCTCGTAGAAGAGAAACAGCGTAACGACGACACAGGAGAAATAAGGAATGCTCGAACGATTTGATCGTACATCTGGGAATTGCCTGGAAACCAGCAGACTCTCTCCCCTGTTTTCTGCTACGCTGCTGCTACGGCCCGATCGATCGATCCGATTCGAATCTCTCGAGCGTGCACCGAATCGCCGAATTACGATCCGAACAACTCCTCGTCGTACAGACGTGCCTGACGAGAGGACCCAGTGACAGAATATATTTCGAAATCTCAACGATCTGATCGTTCTCTTGGGAACTACCTTGGGAAACAATCTACGATAGAGGCACAACCATCGATACGCTTGATCATTTGGATTCAAGCACCCACCATCGCGTTCCGTCGTATAAATCTGTCTGACACGCGTCTGCATCCGCGAGCAGACGCTTGTAGGAAATGCCAGCGTCAGCCAACTGCCAGTTTCAAGGTCCAGACGCGGTGCGTGCTCTTCTTTCGAAAAAGGAACGCGCGCCCTTTAAATAGAACACGCGAATCTACCGGTAACAGTCGGCGCGGCGGGGTCGTTGTCGTTCCTCGTAGAAGTCTCACCTCGAGCGTGTATCCTCGAGCTATCTTTAAAATACACCGACGACGCGTTGCTGGTAGCCTTCGTTGCGTAGCCAACGAGGTCGTCTCGATGTTGGAAAGCCGATGGTGGCCACAGCCGATCGTGTGACGCGGAACGAGAAAAGAATAGACGAAACGAGGCGCGAGATGGGTAGAGAGGAGACAAAGCTCCACGCAGCAGAGGTGGAGGGAAAGTCGTTCAACGCCGGCATTTATTTTCGGCCAATTAGCGGCATTCCACGACGGTGGAATCTCCTCTGCGACTCGCCGTTGCATAACTCGTCGGAGAACGACGAGACGAGCGAAAGAAACGATCGCGAAGAGACCGTGAAGGAAATGGGGCTGGCTCGGCTGCTGAACGGGGCGGCAGGAGGCAGACGAAGCCGAGGATGCGACGGCACGCGACACTCGACGGCGCAGCTAGTCTTCGCCAACGTTCCAACGTTCCTTCTTCTCAAAGGGGATCTTCGTTTTTTCTCTTTTCCCCCCTTTTTTTCTCCCTCGACTTTCGTCTCGTCGATCGTTCCGTCGTCTCGTCTTCGAAATGTTCCCCGCTTCTTCGTTTGCCAATCGATCTGATCTAACCAATTTTTGCTAATTTAACTGAACGAATTTTTCGATCTGATCAACGATATTTCAGTCGCCATTATGCAGGCTGGTTCATTTAGGCAAGAGTTATGTCCGAATAACTTTTCGAATTTTGACGATGCGGAAAATATTCTACGTGAAACTTACAGTACATTTTCGGACATCATTGTCATGTTTTGCATTATTGTAATAATGCTAATTATATTATAATAATATGTTACAATATTAATAATATAATATAAAACGTATTATATGCTTATTATTTAAATGCTTATTATTAAATGCCTATTAATAATAATATTTTTTATATACTTATAATATGATATTAATATTATTATATATATATATACTTATAATATAATATTAATATTATATATATATATACTTATAATTAATATTAATATTATTTATATACTTTCCATATATTTGAATGTATTTGGTGTTTTCAGCTACACGATGCAATATAGGGAAAAAAAAAAGAAACCATTAACGATCTTGAAAACTCCAAAAAAAAAATGATTTTGTAAAAGGAATATTCTTGTCGGTTGTTGGCCTTTCGATACCATTCGTGTTGGGCGAGAAATATCATTTGTGTCGTCGCAATTCGAGAAAATATTTGGCCTCACTTAAATGGACCATTTTGCACAATGTAGACCAGAAGCGGCGAACTGGCGGCCCGTGCCCCCACTCTCTTGGCCGCCAGGGCAATCCCCTCCACTGCGCCGATCTCTCTGCCTCAGCTTTAGCTGTCAAGACCGTCTGCAACGGGAGGAATGCATAGATAGAGTTTAACCTAATACCGTTACTGAGTGAACCGGCAGATTGAGCAAATAGTTTTGTAAACCCACGGTGAGGAAGAAGTTTGCAGCCTTTGGTGTAAATAATCGCTAAAATACCGCAAGATGTGGAAAGTTTTTGAGTATTGTCCTAATTTGACGGCGAAGGATCGTGTGTTAGGCCGATAATATCTGTATTTCGTTCGTTTGTGACGCAACGAACTCCAAACTCTTCCAAGTTCGAACTGCATTGCGAGAATCCACGAACGAGTGGGGGGGGGGGGGGGGGGGAAAAA
>NW_025109266.1:0-4078 GCF_011392965.1 Frieseomelitta varia
TGTACATAATAACTATCACTTATGAATTCACTTTCTCTCTGATCAATATCACTTCTCAACTCAGACTCGTAATGAATACTCTGCTCGCTTCTGAACAAAAACGCATCACGCAATTGTCTCACAACACTCATGCCTTCGCTCGACTCTCACGCATCCTCACACATACAACATAAAACCAAATCCACATATGATTACGCTGTTTTGCATGCAGTCTGAGTACTCTTCGTTTGAAATATTATGAAAATTTTGCAGTCCATGTGTATTCCAGAAAATAATGCTCTGTGGTTTCGTTTTTTTACTTGCCTCTTGTGAGTTATTGCGTCCTATTCTTACCTGTCTTTGCATCAAGAAATAACTCTTCCTCATTGTTGTTATATTGTTCTTTCCAAACATATTTATTTCCGTTAATAAACACTTTTTTGTGCACTATTTTAGCGATTTTTTTTTTTATTTCTTGTTCTCGTCTGGTCAGATCATCATCTATGTAAATCTTTTTTTCCTTTCAGCTTCTTTTTGTTTGTTTTAACGATTTTACCTTCTAAATTTACCATCTGCATTTAATTATGCTTCCCTTTTTTGTTGTTGTTTAGCTGTTTTAGTGAATTTATTTCTACATCTATCTCTAGACTATTTTTTAATGAAGTTGAAACCTCACAGGTTGTTTTTTATTTCTGGTCCCTTTATTAGGTTATTTCTTCTTTCTTGTTTACATCTATATTCGTCTGTTCGTTCCAAATCTGTTATTCTCTTTTCTAATTTCGCCCTTTCCATTTCCCATTTTTTCTCTTCTGCTTCTAGCGACGTTTTTATTTCCATTACTTGTTTTATTAGCTCCTTTATTTCAGTATTTTCTTTGTCTAGAGTCTCCTCTACTTTTTTTTACATATCTAGTATTATGTTTTCTAACGCGGCTACTTTCCCTAATATCTTTTTCTTCTCCTTTTCCCATTTATCTTCTCTCTTTTTTAGTTCCTGTAATAAATCTATCTTATTCTTCCATGCTTCTTCTCTCATAATTTTCATTTTCGACGTCATTTTTTTTAATAATTCTATAAGTATGCTGCTTTTGCGTTCCATACTACTTCCCTCTTCTTCGTCTGTCATCTATTTCCCCATCTCGCCCTCTTTCTTGTTCCTTGTTTGCTATGTCTTCTATTGCACCATTTTCCTCAACTTCCTCCTTTGTCTCCTTTTTTGATAGTTATGAATTTTTCCAAACAATTTTACCATACTTCTTGTCATTTTTTCCTTGTATGCTCTCTACTTTTGCTTGCCTATCTCTTTTGGCTGTTGGCTCTGCTTTACCATCCAACTCAACGTTCTTTCTTATAGACCCCGCTCCTTCTGATTTGTTCATCACGCCGTTTTCCGTCATCCTGTCCTAATTTCTAACTCACTCCTCTATCTTCCTTCGCCTAACTTATTTATACTACTGCTTGCCTATCTTTGTTTACAGCTTCACTCTGGGCCTTTCTCGCCTAACTCTCCCTAAACACTTATTTCTTACCTGCTTACAACATTTATACGCTTTTCTTTCACCGCTTATACACAACGCTCTGTTCACAACTAACGCATACGACCTAATCCTAGGTTTGCTTCTAGAATTATTAAAATTCCTAAAATTATTTGCGGTTTTAACTTCCTGCATTGGGACAAAGTAGGTTGCAATGATGTTGCAATTTTTGAATTTCATGTGTTTTCTTGGGAAATTTTTACTACGACGTTTAAAATTACTGGTCGTTGCAAAAACGAGTTTGGAGCCTGTAGAATTTGGTTCCTTGTTGACTTCTTCTTGTAAAAGCTTATTTTTTTATTAATTGGTAGTAATCTGTACTCTAAAGTTTGCCAAAGCCATCGCCATTGGTTTATACTCAGAAGGAAGGCCTGCTAAGATAATAATGGCTAATAGTTCCGATGTCAACAAGTTTATGCGAAAAAAAAGAAATCACTTCTGTAAAGCATTTGTTCATGTCTCCAAACGCATTAAAATCAATTTTTAGTAGGGCCCTCATCAAATTTAGAATACGAGGTAAGCTTTTGTCCTCATATGCATTAAAAAGTATGTTCACGCGTCTTTAGCATTAGAGACTATTTTCAAATGGACTTGGCAATGAGTCTTAACATTTAAACAAATCGTGGCTATTGCTCTTTGAATTCTCTACAAATCTAGCTGATTAGGATCTTTAATCGTTATACAGTCACATAGACCCATGCTTATTAAGGTCATTTTAATAGAAAATTTCCAAGAAGCGTAATTATTTGACTCGTCTAATTTTGGCTCTATTAATTATTGGAATGCTTCCTACAACGCTAACGGTCGCGTGTTGCGAAGCTGTGGCAGCCATTTCATGGGCCATATTTGAAAAAGTACGTTTTAATACGCAAAAGAAAAAGCGACAAACTTCTTTTTAAATATAGAAGGGACAAAGTCTTTGATGCTCTTGTGCGTTGTTTTCTCCGTTCCAATCAAGAGTATTACTAAAGTGCGTGGAACTTACGAAATTACGTTCCAGCAATACGTGGTAGACGAGCCGTTATGAGCTGTGAATTCTTGATAGCGTGAATTTCAGCTTGCTAAGCTTCATTGATTTCTTATTACACAATTCTTGAAATTTTTATCACAATTCTGGGCCCACAATTTGATAAACTGTGGTTCTGGATTCTTAAAATTATGCGTTGTGATTTCAGAACAAAGTTATTGTAAAGAGAAACACTTATAAGAAGCTCGTGCGTCGGCCGTCATACATCTAGGTTCGAGCGAGCAGAAAAAAGATCTAAAGTACACGGTTTAAAGAGGGACATCACTCGGAAACAATATACATTAATTATAACACCGACAGCGATTACTTCTTTATCAACAGGAAGGATAGCACGTCGAAAGCGGATGCTCTCGCGGCTCGTCTGGAACAGATGTTTCAAAGTAAAGAGAGCGTCAGAATCGCCCGCCTGACGAAAAAGCCGATCTCAGGCTCGTCAGACTCGACGACTCGATAACATCAATCGAAGTAGCACAGGCGATTGTATCCGCAGACAATTGCAATGTGTCGGACGTCGTAACCAAGGAAATGCGGCACCAATCGTCCAAATCGATGGGCTTAATGGGTCCGCTGTCCAGCAATGGCAGCAAAAAAATTCGCGGCAGCAAAGAGGATCATGGTCCAAAGGTCCTCGGCTCGTGTCGAGGTGCTCAAAGCTCGGCCCCTGCAATACTAACAATACATCAAACAATGCCAGTCAGACGGAGATCGTAATGGACGCTGCTTCACGTGTGGCTCTGTAGACCAAAAGTTGGAAGATAGCTACGTTGGAATGCCAATCATAAGAGCGGTCCTGTCACATTTGGAGCGGAAGCCCCAGCTATTTATCACACATTATTTTATTATTTTATTCTTATTTTAATTTTATTTTATTATGTTTATTTATTTCAACGTACTTTAATTTTGTGTTTATTTTTATTTTACTTATTTCATTTAATCTTATTTTACTTTCACTTTATTTTATTTTATTTTTATTTTATTTTATTTCTACTTCATTTTCATACAGGTACATTCTCCCACACTCTAACTATGTCCTAACACCTTCTTTTCCTACTTTCTCCTGCTTTCACTCTCCACCCATCACCCACTTCATCTTCTCATCTCATCTCATCTCTCTTCTTACCCACATCCCTCAACTTTTTTCCCACCACCGCTTCTTAAACATCCAGTTAAACATCCCCGGTAGTTCAGCATTCTACAATAAGGATGTTATTTGCTTTGACAGTCCAAATAAATCTGTTAATTCGCCACTGGGATGTAAAGACAGGCCGTCTTCATGAAAGGAAAGCCCCCTTCATGAAAGATTAGTGGAAGAGATCTATATGCAACAGCCTGAGGGATACATATCAAAATGAAAAGAAAACAAGGTGTGTCGTATCCAAAAAGCACTGTATGGGTTGAAGCAGGCATCCCAAGCCTGGAACGAAGAAATCAATCAATTGCTACTCGCAGGTTTTACGAGGTGCAAACATGAAGTTTATATTATTAACTTTATATTATAAAGGAGAAAGAGAGAAAATTGTAATATGTGCATTGTATGT
>NW_025109267.1:0-4078 GCF_011392965.1 Frieseomelitta varia
ATCATAATTTCATTACAATATTACGAACTTTTCGAAAGTGCACTTTGCTAAATATACGTCTCTAATTTAAAAAATTTATTCGGAAGAACCAATATCGACAACGAGAAATTTTTCGACAAATCCTAAAACTGTAAAAATTATAAAGAAAGAAATTAAAGAAAGAAATTATAGAAAATCAAGGAACGTCGTATCTGCGTGTCGATCGATGAAATATTCATGCAAAGGCAGAAGGTTGACGGAAAGGTTAGGAGGGAACGCGATATCCGTCCGCGTTTTACGTAACAGTCGCGGCGGCGCGCGAGGAAAATTATCTTCGACGTTAATCCTCGTACCAGCGCACCCACGTCTCCCAGGACATTTCCATATTCTATCGCGATAAGCCGCGACCAAGGAAAAACGAGACGCGGGGAGGGAGTTGTATCGTTCACCGTTTTATGTCGCCGTCGTACGTTCCACACGTTCGAGCAGAGGTCTTTTTTTTATTCTCTCCTCTCTCTGACACCGGTGGTCGTGTCTTTTGTCGCTCAGTGTTACTTTACAGGCGAAGGGATTGTCACGAGGATGTTGAAAACGCTTTTTTATATTCCTCTGCTTCGTTGATACACTCTCGCTGATTATCATCGATAAGGGAGAGCCTTCTCGTGAATTTGAACAACATTTGCGGAAGAATGAAGAAACTTAGGAAATTTTTAGAATCTTTAACTGTAGTACACTTACAAAAGTGTTATGCTGCAGTATGCTCTGTGAGATTAATCCCAAATTTTCGTAGTATTGACATGGTGCACTTGTTATTGTTTAATTATTGCAAAGAGCAACTGATCTATATTTCTTTTATTATTTGTATATGTAAATGCCACACCGCATAACTGTAATAATAAATAACCTGTGAAATTTCGTAGTATATATTATAATATATATAATATTAAGTATATATTATAATATATTAGTTATATATAGTATATATTATAATATATGTAATATTAAGTATATATTATAATATATTATCATGTGCATATTATATGATATATAATACAACATATATGACATGTTATAATATATTCATATTATATTATAAGTTTTAATGCAAACATAGTACATAACCCAAATCTTTTACAAAAATCAAATTCCGTTCAAGAAAAAATTTTTGTTACTAATTATTTTTAATTTATAATAATTAATTGATTAATTATTAATATCAAGTCCATATTTTTTGGTCGGTTACATATATTTTCTACTTAGTTACTAAATTATTGTTATTATTTTTTATTTAGTTATTAAACCAAATTTTCATATTTTCGAATTAAACAATATTCATACTAAATACTCCTGCTGAAAAATATAGAATAGTAAACGTTAAAATTTATTTCGGAATAGCTTAATTTAGGTCTCCAGAATACTACTAATTATATCAGTTTTATTTGTATTTATTTTCTCATGAAAAAAAAATCTTGTTACAATTAGAAAACCACAATGACTTTATTATATAATCACTGACTTTATTGTTCAACGAAAGATTGCTATTATTGCTATTTTTTTCAACGAAATCCCGAAATATCAATCGCTGCTCTAGCTACAACTTACAATCCGCAATACCTGCATGCGTAACAAAACGTGCAGGAGAAACATACTAGACATAGAAACTTTCTTTCGGCGGTGTGGCATTTACGTCTGATGAAACTGGCAAGTGTCTATCGAGCAAAAGGGGGGTCCTGTTTATAATAGAACAAAGTCGAAGCTTATTACGGGCACGCGTGTCGTGTAGGAAATGAAACTGGCAGTTCTCGCTGATTAACACTTGGACGCGCAGTGTGGCACTTAGTACTTAATAAACGCTGCGCGTGTCGACGCGGAACGCGGTGATTAATGAGTACCCAACGATCGCTCGAAAGTTACGTGGCAAAGTGCGTCTGCTCGCGTGCAAAATAGCGTGGTGGTATCGCGCGAGAAAAATAAAAACTCACCGGAATCCTCGCGAGCAGCGATGGGATTTGAGCGGGGAGGGACCACAAGTCTGTGACTGAAGTGGAAAAATATAGAAATATATAGAAGTATAGATATGGAATGATATATCTATAGAAAAAATATAGAAATATATCTATGGAAAAATATAGAAATATATCTATAGCAAAATATAGGAATATATCTATAGAAAAATATAGAAATATATCTATAGAAAAATAGAGAAATATGTAGAAATATAGATATAGAATATATATAATTATATAATTATACAGGACAATTATACTAAAATGTTTCTAGCTACAAATAAAGATCATAAATGCGCGAAAGATTTTGTCGTTTCGAGAGCTTGAATATAAATATAATAAACAAGCTTCAGTTGCTGATTTCTTCATAAAAATTTCTGAGATAACTGTTATCGATTGGTCCCTGGGATTTGAAACATTTCGAATGGAGACGCTTCAAATTTTCTCAGTGTATTTTCTCTGTGTATAAAAATAAGATTAAAATATCTACAGATATTTCATGCAATTCTAGAAAATTTTAAAGTGCAAAATTGCAAAAGAATGCAGATAATAGGTAATATCCAAAGCGTGGTGCTATTTGTAAAATTTGCAAAATAATTTTCTATCCAGGTCCCACATTCTCAGAAATATAATTTCTATTAAATTAGTATTAATTAAGCAAACCTCACATAAAACTACACGAATCCCATATCTTCGTCTAACTTGTAGATAAAGCGCCAAACAACCTATATTTAATATAACATTTTCTGTTCCTTATTTAAACCCACAGAATGTATCGACAAAATTCGCCATCTTAAATCTAGAATCCTAGAATCTTCAAATTTCCTCTAAATAAACCTAAATAAAACCTAAAATCTCATAAACCCTAAATAAAATCTCAATATTTAACAATCTGATGTGAACCAGCTCATCAGAGAAGATATAAAAAAAAAGATGGCGGGTCAATCTAACCTAACCTAACCTAACCTAACCTAACCTAACCTAACCTAACCAAACCTAACCTAAATTAAAACTGCCTTCATCTATGTGAAACACCCTGTACAATTCGTGGCATTACATTGTAGATATATCTGTAGCAGTAATCTCGCTTAGTTAGAAACAGTATAGTTTGATCTGTAACAGGTAGCGTTAAGTATACTTGTTGTTAGACAATAGACTGTTTGGCTTGTTAAAGAGACGCGGGTGTTAAAAGACTTGGGTTTCCTAATGGTGCGTGGTGCGATCGTTTCCACACACGAGAGTTTCTCAGCCAGGGAGCGAAAGAGAGAGAGAGAGAGAGAGCTCGGCTATATTATTGATAGGTTCGCTAACAGGTGTGAGAAAAGTGTTGACGGTCGATAAATCGAGTGGTTATTTGGCGAGGGATAGGGTACTTGATTAGGTGAAGGAATTTGTGGATAGGTAGCGAAGCCAGATCACCTGCGTCTCTGACGTAATCGCTGCGGTTGCAACACGACCCGATGAAATATCATTCGGTTTGCTCGATTAAATCGTTTAGTTTGTAATTATTAACGGGAAAAGATGAAAAGAAAATTATGGAACAGGATTTTCTGCGCGTTTGAATTGTTTTATCTCATTCGATATAAAAATAATATATATATGATTTTAATTGTATCGTGTTTTTTAACTGACGTTGTTATTTTCGCGAATGTTTAACAACAATTAAATTACAGATTTTTGGTGCGTTTATGAGAAATTCAAAGATGCAAAAAATACACGGAATTCGAGTAATATGAAAAAATATGGTACTTGTTATAGCATTTGGTAATTACTTGTTACAATATAAACTATAATATTTCTATATTTGGTACAACAAACAAATCTCCGTAAATTCAAATTTTTTAACTGTCTTCAGAGAAATACAAATCCACAGTCATGCAATACTGCCTTGTTCTTGCTAATTGTACGCCTAAAAATAATGAAAAAAAGTCATATAAATATATGTCCTATCTGTCTTCGTTTATGAGATGTAATGAATTCTCTGTTTTAATTACTTTTACAAAAGATGCTTAAAATGACCACCTTGCATTTGAAGACAAGCCTGCACGCGTCTTGTCATTCATCTGGTTACTCTTTCTATCATTCCTGGTGTT
>NW_025109268.1:0-4098 GCF_011392965.1 Frieseomelitta varia
TTTTTTTTGTGTGTGTCTATCTCTCTCTGTCTCTGTCTCGTTCGAGATAAACACGTATACGTCGGCTGCGAACACCATTTTTAACCCCCTCCAGTTTAAAGGGCTCGCTGAATTTTTAGGAAACTTCGTCAAGAGGAAGCACATTCGTTTTTATTAGTTTATTATTTCACTACGTAAACGTTAATAAATTGTATACCTCCGTGTATAATGAAAAGAAAAATTCTTGCGACAGTGCAAACGGACGTTAATTTTAACGCTGTAACGATCGATGACGCCTATTGTCGTGTCACGTGATTATTTACAATAGTCAATGGCCGATGATGTTACTGTGTAATCGAGTAATTTTCAGCTATTTAATCGAATAATTTTCAATTATTTAATCTCGCGGACATGGCCGATCGTTGTAGTATTGAGAAAGTGGAGCTCGAAGGATTAAACTTATGGCTCCCTGTGACACGACGCGTATAAAACAGTCATAGTCATTGTTGTGTTACATTTAAATATGTGTACATCTATATTTATCATGTTTTTTTTTTCTTTCTTTCTTTCTTTCTTTCTTTCTTTCTTTCTTTCTTTCTTTCTTTTTTCATTGGAACGCGTGCACCGTAGGCTAGTGTAGACGATGTTGCAGATAGAGGACCAGTCATACTTCAGGTTTTTATGTTTTAGGACATGGTTATACACCATAGAGAGATATTTATCTAGATATTTCACTCCCTAGATATCTCGTCCTATTCACGAGGAGCGAGAAAGAATGCATTCTCTTCTTCTTTTTTTTTTCTTCCTTTCAATTTTAATTTCCTTTCTCGTGTATTTAATTTCTTTCACTTGGAATATTCAAGATTCTGTCTTCATGTACCAGGAGATCGACTCGACGTTTTTCCGTTTTCTAGAAACTCGACATTCCTTTGAAAATTTTAGCGGAGTTTCGGGCTGGACAATAGGCGAATAATAGACAGGAGATTACTCCTCGTGCGAAAATAGGTCAGAAAGGGCAAAAATTTTCCCTTGGAGAGAAGCATTTCTTCTAAATAAAATACTTTCTGAATTTTTCTTCTTTTTCGAAAAATGAAATATTTCCTCTCTCTTCAAGAAAGAGAGAGGGGGGGAAGTGGAATTTGAACATGTTTATTTAAGAATCGACATGATGTATGTTGCGCGTTGCCTCGTAAATTTTTAAATTTGATTCTCTTCGAAATCAAGCGTTTCTTGCGAAAGAATTTTGTTCTACATTTTCTGGGTCCACTTTTTCGATGAATTATTCACGCCTATCCAGCCTGGACAGAGACAAATTCAAGTCCACTTGACAGATTTTCAAATTCGGTCTTGTTCAAAACGAAATCTTAAAAATAGTAAAATCGAAGAATGTTGCAGCGAAATTTCGAAGAATTTCTTGATAAACCAATTCCTTGTTCAAGTAATTGTTACATGTTTAATTTGAATAAAAAGTAGATTAGAATGAAATTCGTAAAATTATAGAAAACTCGTAGAAAATATTTTTAATGAAATTTTCCATGTAACAGCGATATTTCAAGTAACAAAACTAAATAGAATACCATATATACACAGAGTGTTGTGTTTGACACACAGTTTTTCAGCTTTTAATAGTGAATTTAAAATGAAAATAAAATCATATTCTTTTCAGAATATTATGAACGTTAACATGTCATGAAACTTTTGTTTATGTACAGTACCATTAATGGAAGTATATTTTTGATGAAAAATCACATGGAATATTGAAGTGAACATCCTATGTATAAAATTTCATTTTTTCCATTTTCTTTTTTTTTTTCTTTTCTTCTTTTTTGTAAATTGTGTTCTAATATACAATCAGTGATGAAAGTCTACGTATGTACGTGTATCAAATTTTAAACGTTCAAACGAAGAGAATAATTTTGGATATTTTATAGATCTTAATGTTTGTTAATTAAAATTATATCGTTCTTAAAATATTGGCAACAATTCGGTAACTCTTTGACATATAAATAAATCGAAAACACGATTTTCAAGAAAATCGCTGCTGACAAAAGGATATCAAATTTTTTTTTAGAGTTGCTCTGTATCGAAGAAGACAAAAATCTCTTCGAACACATCAGAGAGATAATAAAAAATACAATCGAACACAAAATCAATATATCAGTATGTTAACAAAGTGCTCGTTTCTTGTGGAAAAATTCGCCTTTCATTTGCACATTAGAAAAAAAAAAAAAACGCAGTTACTTTTTGACCAACCTAACACACGTACTACGTGTACAGACTTTCGTGACTAACTGTACTTACGTACGTGTCATTATCACAGATATACAATTACCTACCAATTTTACGATTCCATTTTTTTTTCTTTCTCTTTTTCTTCTCTCTCTCTCTCTCTCTGTCTCACATGATAATTTAATTCGTGCAATTACACTTTTTCTTCTGTTCCCACGCGTGTGTCGCTATCACGGGTATGCATTTACGGTCTCTCGCAGAAATTAGTCGTTGCAGTTGCCGTTTCAACCCGTCGAACCCGGACGGGGAGAGATTCCGTTGTAATTAGCGGCTTTTCCATTGGGCTCGCTACGCTCCGGCGAGACGGAGCGTATCACTATTCCGGAGTTTTACTGTTTCGTCGGCTTGCGGAACGGCCGATGAGAGTTCGAATTGGAATTCAAACAGTTTCGAAATTACGCGCGCGTGCGCGCGTAATCAGCGAGATCCTTTATTTCCAAAATGAAGCTCCGATACGAAAGCGAGCAATATCGTTTCTATCGAGTCGTTAACTGTCCTTTTAATCGAAAAGATTGTTGAAGGTGTAAGTAAATATTGTAATTAACATTAGAACTGTCGAAATTTGATTTGGATAAAATATGTGGAAAAAAAAACGATTGTTGAACTTCGGTTGTTAGACTTGATTCAAAATTAATTTTATTAAAAAAAAGAAAGCGTCAGTATTCGACTATTTTAAAGGCGATAAAATTAAAGAAAATTGAGTTAAAATTTAACTTATAATTACCTATTTTATTTCTATTCCAAACGAAATTACAAAAAAATTAAATAAATTGTACGTGAGGAAAGATAAAATTCTTACACCAGAGATGAAATCTCACAACGGAAGATTTTTAATCCAAAAAGAGGCGAAGGTAAATTAAAAATTAGAAAAGATAAGTGAATGCATATCCTTTTTCTCCTGATTACTCTCTCTTGTCTACCATATCTTCTTTTCTCTTTCTTTTTTTTTTTTTACAATTCATTTCTTCGTCCACTTCGAACAATCGATAGATGCCACAGTCGACTGTAGTCTTAGATTAATTTCCAGAGAACGTTCGAGAATCGAGTTTGATCCGAATCTCTGATCACTATATAGTATGTAGTATATAGTACGCGTGTATAGACATATTCTCTGGTTGGGTCACAAAGTGTCCTGGATTCCTCGGCTTCCGGTTCCTAATAGCGCAAAGCGATCTCCAGCGAATACCAAGCTGTGCATTGCTCTGTACGTCGTGAAACTCGCTCGTAACATAAGCGTGCTAGTGTCGATAGCGATAGGGAGAAGGTTGACGAAAGGATCGACGTCCTTGGTTACGATCGTTTCAAGATTATCGTTCGATCGAAATTCAAACGCGAACGAAATTGGAAGGCTCTGTCCAGGCTTCTTTGTTGCAAAAGGGAAGATCTTTCTTTTTTATTTAAAAGCATTTCTCTCGTAATTCTCGAGTAAATAGGAAATTATTATCGCGTGATTCGGTAAAGATCGTGTCCCAGGAAGTCGGGACATCCTCTGTTGGTCGAGTTCGAAGGAGAAAACAGACTCACAGAATCCAAACACGATCGATGGATCATCGACGGTGGATTAATCTCGAGAATTCTTTATTTCTCTCTCTCTCTCTCTCTCTCTCTCTCTGTTTTCGTCTGTCCGGAGGACGACAGTGATTTTAATTTAATTTCGTTTCCTTTCGAAAGAAATTTTCTTTTTATTCTTTTCTTTTACAATAATGATATAGTTTATATGTCGGTAGATTGTTTTTTCTTTTGTCGTCTTGTTTGATCGACGATCCTCGAATGTGAGATGAGCGAGGAAAGCAGGCAGATTGATAATTTCCTCTTCTTCTTTTTTTTTTT
>NW_025109269.1:0-4103 GCF_011392965.1 Frieseomelitta varia
TTCGTTCGATAAGAAAGTTTCCCCTTTTTTTTTTTTTTTTTTTTTTTTTTTTTCTTTTTTTTTTTGCGTAAATCGAATCAAGAAACGAATAAGTAACGCATAGGAAAATGTAAAAACTCGTGTATCCTCGTGTACACGACTAAATCCTTACGATTTGTTTGGAACGATTAGAATTTTTCACAAGTTACGCTCGTGATGTATCGAAATAATAAATCCTGTTAAAGCTTGTCCTCCTAAACCTCAGACCTTTCGATCAACAGTTGTCGTTTTTCTATCTTGTCTTTGAATGTTCGAGAACGATATACAGGGTGGGCCAAAAGTTTCTTCCCGCCTATTTTTTTTTTTTTAATAATTTTAACAAAATATGAGAAAAAACTAATTTTATTAATTTTAAATTAATGTTTTTATTAATTTTATATTAATTTTATTAATTTTAAATTAATTTTATATTAATTTTAACTCATGTTCAAAATATGATTTTTTTTTCATCACGTTTCAAAAATTATTTCTCTTAAATGTCGACCGCCGGAGCGTTCGCAGATTAATAAAAAAAATCACGAATTTATTTTAATAGAAAGTGATTCTTGGCCTACCCTATATATATATATATATATATATATATCTACGAGATTTTACGCGTCCCGTCTCTCCAGCAAGATTTCGCCAACTATACTTGCCAGGCTCTTGACCGTAAATTTGCCGACCGTGTTCAACAACTGCGCCATGAATTCGTGATTCAGAAGCCGATGCGCCAAAACAACATCTTTCTCGTCGTTGAGATCCACATCTCGCAATTCTTCGTACACCGAGGCTAGTCTCTCGGCGAGAGTTTTGCATTTCCCGATGATTTTCTCCGAGTTCAACACGCGCCATGGCACTGCCGCGGCCAGCACCGTCTGAAACGATCGAGACAGAGAGAGCAAAGAAGAAAACAATTCAACGTTGAACAAATCGAAATTTAGAAACTCTTATTCTTAAACGCTTCGAGGTATGAAGAAAGTATCGATATTCTTTTTCGAAACTTGTTTACTCGTCGTTGTAGAAGAGGTTAAAGAGATTCTTACAATGCAGGTGTTGAGAGGGAGCCAGTAAATGACCAATTCCTCCGCGACGGATTCTGGCGCACTCTCCATCCACGCGTATTCGCCGAACGATTCCGCTTCGGCAACGCCATCGGGGACCGACTCGCCGAAAAGTTTGAACGTGTTCGTATCTTCCAAAGATGATTCTTGATCTTCCGAATCTCCATCGATTCTCCTCTGAATCTGACGCATCAGACGCTTCAGAATCATCTTTGCCACCTATGAACGAACGTGTCGCGTTCGTCTTACCCGAGAGAGGTACTTATTTTACAGAGACAGTTATTAACAAATTCGCGGCCGCTGACGCGAATTCACGTCACTTCAAAAGTCTATTCCTGGTTTATTTACAGAATATAACTTTCGAAGTGTTTTTGTTCTTCGGTGTCTTTCCATTTGCCAACTTCTTCAACCACTTGCGCTGGGCAACTTGATTGCGGACCATAACGAGTGACCAAACCGTACACATTCGTTGCTTTCTTTCTTAACTCGTCGGTACGATGTTACTATAGATGGATAGAAATTATCGAGACAAATGGTGATGATAAATTTATCATTTGCTTTGCCTGGGTTATACTTAAATAAACTTAAAACTGAGGAAATGTTGCAATTTTGGGGACAAAAAAATTGTCGACGTGCGTGGCACGTCATTCCAGCGCAAGAAGTTAAATCTGTAGATGTTATGTCTATTAGAGGGTTTAATCACTTGCGCTGGCAACTGATTGCAGACCATAACGAGTGACCAAATCGTGTACAATAATTCGTCGCTTTTTTTTAAGCTGGTCGGTATGATATTACTGCAGAAATTATCGAGAGGTGATAAATTTATCATTTTCTTTACTTGGGTTATACTTAGATATACTTAAAACTGAGGAAATTTTGCAATTTTGGGGACAAAAAATTTTCGACGTGCGTGGCACGTCATTCCAACGCAAGAAGTTAAGTCTGTAGATGTTATGTCTATTAGAGGGTTTAATCACTTGCGCTGGCAACTGATTGCGGACCATAACGAGTGACCGAACCGTATGCAATAATTCGTCGCTTTCTTTTTCTTCTAAACTCGTTGGTATGACATCACTCTAGATAGAAATTATTGAAAAGTAATAAATTTATTACTTGTTTTGTCTGGGTTATACTTAAATATACTTAAAACTGAGGAAATGTTGCAATTTTGAGGACGTAATTCCAGCGCAAGACGTTAAGTCTGTAGATGTTATGTCTGTTAGAGGGTTTAATCACCTGCGCTGGCAGCTGATTGCGGACCATAACGAGTGACCAAACCGTATGCAATAATTCATCGTTTTCTTTCTCTTCTAAACTCGTTGATATGATATCACTAGATAGAAATTATTGATAGGTGATAAATTTATCATTTACTTTGCCTGAGTTATACTTAAATGAACTTAAAACTGAGGATATGTTGCAATTTTGGGGACAAAAAAATCGTCGACATGCGTGGCACGTCATTCCAGCGCAAGAGGTTAACGGAAAGTTCTTCATTTCGAACAACAGATCGTTACAAGACTAATATTTTTCTGAAACAAATTTTCTAATTTTCGTTTCCGTTTTAACGTAAGAGATTTGCGGCAACAAGTATTGGAAAAGCGAAAACTTTCGCCGGTCGCGAATTTGTTAATAACAATGATCGTTAGAAATCCACCTCGAGAGCCTCGTGAGGCGGCTGCCGAGCTAACCGCTTCCGCTCCACAAGTTCCTTTACGTATCTTTCGCCCTCTTCCGTATCCGCGCAGACACGACTGCCCAGGGCCAACGCCAGCGCTTTCGCGAATCCATCCCGCGGCTTCTCGTCCTTGCAGAACGCCAGCAGCAACGCGGTATAGTTGACCGAGCGTCGATCGGTCATGTACATGCGACACAGCAGTTCCTTGGCCAACATTCGCCTGAGCGTTTCTTCCGGGCTCGGACAGGACTCGAACAATTGCGCGCAAGATCGCAGCGAAACGGTCGCGTCGTCGTACAACAGTTGGCGTAGTTTCTCGTCGTGCGAATCAAAAAACTCTTCGAAACTCTCGGTCGAACAGTCGTGGAACCACAGCGACGTTCGATGATACTGAGTCAGGGACACGACTTCTCTGAGATCGGGATCTTGAGCTCTGAAGCGATCCCTGGCTGCCAAGATCTCTCGCAAGGTCGGAACGGGCAGATCCATCGCGTGAACGAGGAACTCTCGCCAATCGACGTAGTCCACGGACTCGAACAGTCTGTCGATCACTCTCGAAACGTCGCTCAGTCGAAGTTCGTACCAGCAACACGGGAGCAACATTGGCTCTCCCTCTTCCTGGCCGTGGCTCGCTAGATCCTGAAGAATATAAACTAGGCTGCGCTCGCACATCGTGCCGGACGGCGCGGCTCGTTTGAATATCTCCATGAGACGGGCGAGGTTGGCCATTCGGAATTGCAGGGACGACGTGATCTCCTTCACGCGTTTCGGCTCCTCCGCTTCAAGCTTCGTCACGTACACGTCCGATCGAACGACGAATCGATCGCCATCCAGCAGCAGCTCCTTCTCCAGTACTCTGCCCTCCTCGATCGCGAAACAGAATACGCTCGCCATTTCGTTCACGCTCAGCATCTCCCGCCAATATCTACGCGAACACGAGCGATTTTAATGTTGCTGCAGGGATCTAAAATTAATTCGCGCGTTAATCTCTTAGCTATGAATGACTTGGATGTATGTATATATACATATATCCAAGTCATTCGTAGCTAAGAGATTAACGCGCGAGTATGTATATATATATATATATATATGTTTCACTTCCCATAAATTGTAACTAACACTTTAAGGTCGTTACACAAAAAATTACCATTTCTTCGTAGTATATATATATATGTTTCACTTCCCATAAATTGTAACTAACACTTTAAGGTCGTTACACAAAAAATTGCCATTTCTTCGTAGAATATATATATATATGTTTCACTTCCCATAAATTGTAACTAACACAACTAACACTTTAAGGTCGTTACACAAAAAATTGCCATTTCTTCGTAGAATATATA